>NC_091184.1:6349018-6369018 GCF_040958095.1 Procambarus clarkii | reverse complement strand
CTACCTCACGATCCCTCTCTCAAATACTTTTATTATGTGGGACGTTAGTGCGACTGGTCAATAATTCTTAGCCATTGCTTCCTCCTTTTGCTCCCTCCTTTGTAAAGAGGAGCAAAATATATGAAATCTACTGATTTAAACGAATCCTGTATCTCCCCTGTGTACAAGCTCTTTCTCCACACAATGCTACTGGCACTTGGCATTCCTTTATACATATTGAATGCATGGGCATGTCGTCAATTTTTCCTTCAAAATCTGCAGAATTCGTGTACGTATCAGATATATTTTCAGGAGTTTGGCTATCACGATTACCATGTTGTACTCTGTATGAACCTTCACTTGTAAGAATAGGTCCAATATTGACCGTGGCTTTTGCTTTTTTCGCATATGTGAAGGAATATTTTGTTTTCCTTCTCTTGAATGCCATATTTGTGTTCTAATTGCATTTCTAAAATTTGATATGATTGCTTTAGTCTGCTAGATTTGTTACAACTGTTTAAATTATTGTTTTTATTGTTGAGATAGTCGCGTCTCCTTAGCAGTTTTTTTCCTTCTTTTGTAGTCGCATCTGATTGTTCTTTCTACGTTGGTCCTCTTTCTGGCTTTCAACAAAGGAACAAGTTGGAAGGATAGACTGTATATTCTTTGGAAGTCATTTGTTTTATTGTTTGTGTGGAATTATTATTACTTAAAACATTCAATGACATTATTTTTAAGTTCCCTGTCTATCTTTTCCCAGTCTATCCTTTTGCTAAAATTGAATTTATTGAATAACCCCTCATAAAAGATCATTGTTTTAGGCTATTACAGGTATTATGATAGTTTGCTCTTCAATGAGCTTGTGATCTAAGTATGTGGTATGCGACTGTAATGTCCTTGATTGTCTCCTTTGTTTGTGAAGTTCAGATCTAGAATATTTTCGTAATTAGTTGACTATTTCCTGGTTGAGTGAAAATTTGTCACAATCTAAGTAGTTCTCTAATCTGTGGTTGGTTATGTCCAGATAGATTTCGCGGTATAATATTCTTGGTCGCTAGTCTCCATCTTAGACTGGGCAGTGTCACCTAGGAAGATATCATTTATTGGGTTTGCCAGATTATCGAACCTATTCTCTCTGATTTGTGAATACCTCAGCCGTTGCATCTGGTGGTTTGAATATTAGAATTTATAAGTTTTTTTTTTATTATTACCAGTAGTGTTAACTACCACCTCATTTCTAGCGTTAAGCTCAGAGCATACAAGGTCCTCTCTTGTATACAAACTTACTCCTCCATGTGACCTATTTACCCCTGTCAAATCTCTATAGATTATATTCTGGTATCCATATCTCACTGTCAAAGTTCTCTAGCATGGGTTTGTGTGAAAAGTCCAAATACTGCATTTGGCTCGGTAAGGTTATTTATGAACGGTACTTAATTATTTGCTTTTGTTTTCAGACCTTGTATGTTGGTAAAGATGAAGGTTACTCTATTTGGGATAATTTGATGATGATTTTTCAGGCAGGTCCATTATGTGTGGGGGAATGTCGGTTTTGTTCTGACCAGTACTGATTGTTGCAGGGTTGTTGCCTGTCGTAGCTGGAGCTTTTTTGTGGGGTGTAATTGACGTGTGATTCTGGTATCCCAGTGGGTCTTTCAGCCAGTTCCATGCACAATGTTCAACCTTTTGAAAGCTCTTTCGCCTGGGTATAAACTGGCTTTTCTTCAAAAGCCATTTTCGTGTTTGCCACTCTTTATTTAGCGTTCTGTGCCTTCCACATAAAAGTATGGACAGCTGAGGGCGTAGCATTTTCTCTCCTTGAGTGAGGTTTCGTACATGTCAGGATGGAGAAATCTACATGTTGATTCAAAGCGACATCTTCCTTTCCTTAGTATATTTAAATACTTTTTGGCGATGGTTATAACTGTATTCTAATCCTTATATATTTCCTGAATGTCTGCAAATGTCCCTTACATATATGTACTTGTATAGATTTATATATACATTTTAAAGGTTATGCACTAGTTAATTTGCTCGAAATATACTTAAAAGGGCTTTTCTATTGCAGGTGTGTTGAAGCTGCAGGTGTGTGCAAGGGTGCTTCAGGTGTGTATGAGGGAACTACAGGTAATGTCCACCGTGCCCTCCACATGGTCACTGCTGTTAAAACCACTTGGGTCGCAACACGTGGGGAAGCTCAGGTTACAATACATGAACACATTGCAGGTATGATATATGTACAGGTGTGTGAGGGAACTACAAGTATGTGCGAGGACGCTACAGGTGTGTGAGGTAGCTCGGGTTACAATGCAGGAACACATTGCAGGTATGATAAGTATACAAGTGATGTAGGTTTTAAATCATTGAGGACAACATTGGTTGTATTAACATCAATTCAGACGTTTCGTATCATAGTGCATTAGACATCAGTAAAAGAACTCGACGAGATTTTACTAGTCGTATATTAATGATGAAGATGCTGTTGATAATGTTCAAAGACTGACAACAAAAGAAATATCTACTGAAAATGTTTCAAATATTAAACTAAATATTTTCACAAGCATAGTGAAGGTCAAGCCTTGCAGTCTCCGTGGTGTAGTGGTAAGACACTCGCCTGGCGTTCCGCGAGCGCTATGTCATGGGTTCGTATCCTGGCCGGGGAGGATTTACTGGGCGCAATTCCTTAACTGTAGGCTCTGTTTAACGCAACAGTAAAATGTGTACTTGGATGAAAAAACGATTCTTCGCGGCAGGGGATCGTATTCCAGGGACCTGCCCGAAACGCTACGCGTACTAGTGGCTGTACAAGAATGTAACAACTCTTGTATATATCTCAAAAAAAAAAAAAAAAAAAGCAGACATAATATTCAATTATTAATATTCTTTGAAGTGACTTATGGTGTTATACGATACGTTTTTAAAGCCGTGTGTATATTATTCCAGTATGTTTGAATCTCGTAATCATGGAATTATTTTGATAGAGCCTGAACAAATCGGCAACAAGAATTAAAACAAAAGAAGATAGGAATGAAGGAAACTGCAGAAGGTCTATTGACCCATACGAAGCAGCTCCTATTATCCTCCCAAACTCCAGAGATCCTATGCTGGTATATTACCCAGTAATTTGTTCTACAAGTCAACAACGCTGTTACCAAACTAGTATTTACTCAGGTCTTTCCTAAATCTAAACTTGTTCAATATATATATTTTTTCACGTTCTCTTCAGTGAAATATATAATACCTTATTAATATCTCCCTTATTATGCCTATTCATCCACTACAATCAATGCCTCACACGGAAGGTGTTATGGCCTCACTCGACCAGTGACCGGGTTCTTTACCTCAGTCGCTGCTAATGGGCTTGATGTCTCTTCTTCATTCACCCCACCTCAAGTGAATAGTAAGTTATAGAGAACTGGCAGTAGCAAATAATCGTGAAAGGAAAAGGGGGAGGGGGGGGGGGGTAGACAATACTAATCGGCACTTTCCCAGATATAATATATACTGTATAATCACTATATATTTACATATGAATATTGCGAGTGTCACTTTTGCACAGGACACTAATACGACAAATTCTGCAGTCTTCTTCTGCTGGGAGTCCACTGTCTTAAGTTATACGTCACCCACGCTCAGTGGTCCTCACACAGGTGAGTTCACCCTACTCAACACAACATGGGCTAGTCCTACATCGTAACGTCACTGTGTCAGACACCCTACTTCGTCTCTACAAGTCGAAGTGCTTTTTCACCCGGGCAGAAGTGCACCCTGGCAGAAGTATCCAGCAACACACTAAGACAAACTTCTCAACAAACGGCCAGTCCTGCCGTCTCGTAATTGAACTTGGCCTATCCTGGGAACGTCAGGCCAACCAATAACAATTCAAAGACAAAGCACTGTCTCTACACACAGCCACCACTTGTCCTTGATGGAACAAGCCAGGAGTTTTCGACTGCTCAGATGAACTGATTTCTAGAGCAGAAGACACCTTCCTCATCATTTATTGTCTTGCTAATGACTTATGTCCACATAAGTGCATAAGGATAACATATGATGGCGGCCTTTCACCGGGGAACCGAAAATATGATCGGGTGCATGCAATAGATTCTGCCATTTCTGCCCGAAATAGATAGTGCCCGAAACACTATGCGTGCTTGTGACTTTACGAGAATATAAAGTCATCATTGCTATGTACCCTCTTAACCCCCCAATGTACCTTCCTGTATATAAATAAAAATGACGTTGATATCACCACCTCCCTCAGTGAGCATTGTCATTGATCCACCTTTAAAATGAATATGGTCAGGAGCATTCCAAAGATGGGGCAGACCTTGCTACACCTTTACCAATAGATGATGTCCTCGTCACACCTACTAGATTTGGAGTTGGAGTGCATTCCCACAGATTGCGTCGATATTGCCACATATCTCCACAGATTTTGATGTCATCACAGAAGGCTATTCTGAGCAATGTGCGAAGCAAAGCACAAGAAGCTCGAGCACCTCTCCTCCACCCCACACACAAACCACTCCACCCCCAACCTCACATGCAGACTATACTTCAAAGCCCTCAACTCAGTGCCTCACTCGCAGTTCACACCCGCAATTGCCATCTACCTGTCAACACCAACAACTAATGCCACACCACATGTACAGTCCGAAGGTGGACGAGATGATGGCCCTAGCCGGCCGAAGCATACGTAATGTCGGCCATCCACATGTCCAGTGGTAACATCTTTACATTCGGGGACACGCCTTCCCCCAATTACTAATAGCCAACTACTTGCCACCCATTAAAATGCCTCATGAACTCCTTGGTACCACAATTAGAGCACTAGAGGTCCGTCTACCCCCATGTTATGCCAATATTACGGGGAACACACCAATATCTACCTACACTACCGAGAGAAGACACAAATGTGGTCCCCCATCCCCCCTGTGGGAAATCTACCGGTGAATTATATTAATTTAATGTGGACTGTTGTAATTTTGTTTATAACTTGCTTATTGCTTATTTATAACTTCGGAGTGAACTGTGTTTAATTTAATATCACCAGTAAAATTCCTTTCACACAAATATAGGGGGGTTATAATTAATAAATTTGGTTATGCCACAATTAAACAGGTTAACATTATTATTTTCACTTAACCATAATCAATTAGTTAGTGTATATTGTTAGTATGAATGAATTATAGGCTTACCTGACGAGACCTCGACAATCATAATGGAACCGGTGTAGACTACGTGAGTAGGCCAGCCAGACTTGTGGTCTCGTGGTTGTTATGCCCACGCATACACCAGTATGATCATACTGTGGCTGGTGTGTGATGTGCTCAAACTATATAGTGATTTCTTGGCTGATTAGCCTAGTATCACGAATATTGTATTTATTAGTAAATCTTCTTTGACAGTCTATTACAGTATTGTTAAATTGTGTATTGCCAATGTGTGGCATGATACTGACCGTACTTTATTGTTCGTGACACGTAACAGCGACAAATATATTTTAGTCTAGGGATATTGAACAACGCTGTAATCTCAAGGTGTGTCACCAGTATAAACCCATGGTTCGTACATGCAAGAATTAGAATTAATCACCCCAGGAATAATCAATTACACATAAAGTATAATTTGTATATTAAAATAATATTTCAGTTAATTGTCAGTATTATATATATATATATATATATATATATAATATATATATATATATATATATATATATATAATATATATATATATATATATATATATATATATATATATATATATATATATAACTTTAGAACACTTTCCCATCAGGAGACTCGAACCCTAGCCAGCACAGAAGCCTTCCAGCAACTGGCATAACAGGTACGCTTTAACCCTCTCCACCACCTGCTCAGACCCTTAAAAGAGATGGTAATTTCGGAGTATTTAAATACCACAAAGATCACCACCTCCCAAGAGCACTAGAGCAAGTGAGGGGTCATTTAGACGTTAATTTCATCAAGTCCCTGTTAATATGGGAAGACACAGTGTCTATGCTTAAGGCACAACTCTCCTAAACACGAGAGTCAAGTATACAACTTTAGAACACTTTCCCACCAGGAGACTCGAACCCTAGCCAGCACAGAAGCCTTCCAGCAACTGGCATAACAGGTATGCCTTAACCCTCTCCACCACCTGTTCAGACCCTTAAAAGATATGGTAATTTCGGAGTATTTAAATACCACAAAGATCACCACCTCCCTAGAGCACTAGAGCAAGTGAGGGGTCATTTAGACGTTAATTTCATCAAGTCCCTGTTAATATGGGAAGACACAGTGTCTATGCTTAAGGCACAACTCTCCTAAACACGAGAGTCAAGTATACAACTTTAGAACACTTTCCCACCAGGAGACTCGAACCCTAGCCAGCACAGAAGCCTTCCAGCAACTGGCATGACAGGTACGCCTTAACCCTCTCCACCACCTGCTCAGACCCTTAAAAGAGATGGTAATTTCGGAGTATTTAAATACCACAAAGATCACCACCTCCCAAGAGCACTAGAGCAAGTGAGGGGTCATTTAGACGTTAATTTCATCAAGTCCCTGTTAATATGGGAAGACACAGTGTCTATGCTTAAGGCACAACTCTCCTAAACACGAGAGTCAAGTATACAACTTTAGAACACCTTCCCACCAGGAGACTCGAACCCTAGCCAGCACAGAAGCCTTCCAGCAACTGGCATAACAGGTACGCTTTAACCCTCTCCACCACCTGCTCAGACCCTTAAAAGAGATGGTAATTTCGGAGTATTTAAATACCACAAAGATCACCACCTCCCAAGAGCACTAGAGCAAGTGAGGGGTCATTTAGACGTTAATTTCATCAAGTCCCTGTTAATATGGGAAGACACAGTGTCTATGCTTAAGGCACAACTCTCCTAAACACGAGAGTCAAGTATACAACTTTAGAACACTTTCCCACCAGGAGACTCGAACCCTAGCCAGCACAGAAGCCTTCCAGCAACTGGCATAACAGGTACGCCTTAACCCTCTCCACCACCTGCTCAGACCCTTAAAAGAGATGGTAATTTCGGAGTATAATAATAAAAATTACAATAGTAAAGAATCAGATCTACTAAGACTTGAAATTGAGAAACAAGAGCTTAAGGGAGTGAGAGCATGAAAGAAGAGCAAGGAGTAAGAGAGAGGGGGTGGAAGAAAATGGGACCAAAGAAGAGAGAATGAGAGAGAGAGTGTGGGCATGGGAGCACTAAGACTTGAATTGAGAAAAAGAAAACTAAGTGAATGAGAGTGATGGTGTGAGAATGGGAGCATTAAGACTTGAATTTGAGAAACAAGAGAGCATTTGAGCAAATGAGGGAGAGAGAGGGGAAGGAAGAGAGAATGAGAGAGAGTGTGGGCATGGGAGCACTAAGACTTGAATTGAGAAAAAGAAAACTAAGTGAATGAGAGTGAGGGTGTGAGAATGGGAGCATTAAGACTTGAATTTGAGAAACAAGAGAGCATTTGAGCAAATGAGGGAGAGAGAGGGAAGGAAGAGAGAGAATAAGGGAGAGAGATAGAAAAGGAGGGTTAGAAGGAGTAGGAGAATCAAAGTAAAAGAAGGAAAGAAGGTTTGGGTAAAAATATACAAAGGAGAAACAAAACTACATCTGAAAGGTTAGGAAAAGGATAATATATTCAACAAATATGTCAAAACACCATAAACTACATCTGAAAGGTTAGGTTAAAGGGTTGGGGAATAAGAATAAATGATAACAAACCTACTAAATACAACTTATGAGCAACTTGATGAACTTTAACAAATAACCCTCGATCTGCAAAAATGACCATTTGAGAAATTAGCCCTTGAAACGAGTAAATTCCCATATATAACAAAAATCCTTTGAAATGGTTAAACACCCAATCTTAAACAAATAACACTTGAAATGCAAAAACGTCCATTTGAGAAATTAACCCTTGAAATGAGTAAATGCCCATATGTAACAAAAATCCTTTGAAATGCTTAAATATCCAATCTCTAACAAATAACACTTGAAATGCAAAAACGTCCATTTGAGAAATTAACCCTTGAAATGAGTAAATGCCCATATATAACAAAAATTCTTTGAAATGCTTAAATATCCAATCTCTAACAAATAGCACTTGAAATGCATAAGTGACCATTTGAGAAATTATCCCTTGAAATGAGTAAATGCCCATATATAACAAATAGCACTTGAAATGCATAAGTGACCATTTGAGAAATTAACTAATGAAATGAGTAAATGAATATGAGACACTGATTGACGAAACACAAAAGACAAGAAGGAATACTTATGTAAGTTAGAGCATGTCTGGTTGGACTAGATAAGTTAGGATACATCAGTTTGGGAAAGTAAGATTAAGTTAGGTAAGACAAGTTAGGTTAGGATAGGATAGGTAAAGTTAGGTAAGATAGGGAAGGTAAGGTAAGTTATGTTAGGATAGGTAAAGTTGGGTTATGAAAGTTAAGTTAGGTAAGATAGGTAAAGTTAGGTAAGATAGGTAAAATAGGTTAAGCAGGATAAGTTAGGTAAGATAGGTAAGGTAAGGTAAGATAGGTAAGGTAAGGTAAGTTAGGTTAGGATAGGTAAAGTTAGGTTATGCAGGTTAAGTTAGGTAAGATAGGTAAAGTTAAGTTTGGGTAGGTTAAGTTATGTTAGGATAGGTAAAGTTAGGTTATGAAAGTTACGTTAGGTAAGATAGGTAAAGTTAGGTAAGATAGGTAAGATAGGTAAGATAGGTAAAGTTAGGTAAGATAGGTAAGGTAAGGTAGCATAGGTAAAGTTAGGTAAGATAGGTAAGATAGGTAAAGTTAGGTAAGATAGGTTATGCAGGTTAAGTTAGGTAAGATAGGTAAAGTAAGGTAACATAGGTAAAGTTAGGTTATGCAGGTTAAGTTAGGTAAGATAGGTAAGGTAAGGTAAGGTACGGTTAAGCAGGTTAAGTTAGGTAAGGTAAGTTATGTTAGGATAGGTAAAGTTAGGTAAGATAGGGAAGGTAAGGTAAGTTATGTTAGGATAGGATAGGTATAGTTAGGTTTAGGAACGTTACGTTAACTAAGTAACATTGGGTGGAGAGGATAGGTTACGTAGGTTTGAACAGTGTAGTTCAGAGAACAGTTTAAAAGGTAAAATGTCTAAGAAATATATTTAACAGAAGTGTAAGTTTGATATGAAAAGCTGAACTAGTTACATTTGGGAGAAATTTTATGCCTGAAGATGTCTTAGAGAACAACAATGTTGTCTTAAAGTATAACTTGATGGAAGAAGGAGAGTTTCTTTGATGAACAAAGGTGACTTAGAGATCAACATTGATGAACGAAGATGTCTTAGAAAGCTTCTCTGATGAACGAAAGGTTACTTAGAGAATAACTTTTGTTAGCTCTTTGAATAACTTTGATGACTTTGAGAAAAACTTTGATAGCTCTGGGAATAACTTTTATGATTTTGAGAACATCTTTGATGTCTTGGAGAACAACATTGATGTTTAGAGAACAACTTTGATGACCAAGATTAACTTTAGATGTCTCTGAGAATAACTTTATAACATAGAAATTAACTTTAGATGTCTCTGAAAATATCTTTGATGACTTCGAGAATAACATTTGATGTCTCTGAGAATAACTTTTATGTCTTACATAATAACTTTAGATGTCTCTGAGAATAACTTTGATGAAAGCAGATGTCTTAGATTAACTTTTGATGACTTTGAAAACAAGTTTGTTGAACAAAGATGTTTTGAAAGTTTCTCTGACGAACGAAGGTGACTCTGAGAATAGCTTTGGGTAGCTCTGATAATAACTTTTGTTGTCTTATAATAACTTTTGATTGTTCTGAGAATAACTTTAGATATCTCGGAGAATAAGTTTGATGAACGAAGATATCTTACAGAGCAAATTTTATGTTTCGAAGAATAACTTTTGATGACTCTGGGAATGACTTTGTTGTCTTAGAGAATAACTTTGAGGGCTTAGAGAATGTCTTTGATGAATGGAAGAGAGTTAGAGAATAACATAACATGACTGAGAATAACTTTTGATAACTCTTAGAATAACTTTGATGTCTTAGAGAATAACTTTAGATGACTTTGAGAATGTCTTTGGATAACTCTGAGATTAACTTTGATGTCTTTGAAACAACATTGATGAATTGGAGAATGTCTTTGAGAACATGAGTAGTATTTTGTTAGCTCAGAGAATAACTTTTGTTGACATAGAGAATAACTTTTATGTCTTAGAGAAGAACATTGATGGCTTAGAGAGAATATCTTTGATGAAAGATGATGTCTTGGATTAACTTTGACGTCTCTTGGATTAACTTTGATGACTGAGAGTGAGTTAGAGATTACCTTTGTTAACTCTGAGAATAACTTTGATGAACAAAGATGTTTTGGAAAGTTTCTCTGAAGAACGAAGGTGACTCTGAGAATAACTTTTGTTAGCTCTTGAATAACTTTGAGAATGACTTCTGAGAACATGGGTAGTATTTGAACGCGTCTTTGATGTAATGAAAAGTAACTTTGATGACTCGAAGATATCTTGCAGATCAACTTTGATGACAGAGATTAACTTTTGTTGTTTTAGAGATTAACTTTTTGATAGCTCCGAGAATAACTTTTATGCCTCTGAGATTAACTTTAATGAACGAAGATGTCTTAGAAAGTTCTCTGATGAATGAAAGGCTACTTGGAGAATAACATTTTGATAACTGAGATTAACTTTTTGATGACTCTGAGAATAACTTTGAGGATGCGAGTAAATTTTTGAGTGTTTGAGAGCGTCTTTTTGTTATCTCGAAGAGTAACTTTGGTGTTACAGAGAGCACCTTTGACTATTTTTCTTACTTAACGACATATAATTTTTACGAAAGTGCTGAAAAAGTTACATTTGACTATTTTTCTTACTTAGCGACATATAATTTTAGTTACGAAAGTGTTGAAAAAGTTACATTTGACTATTTTTAGTGCTCTACAAAGTATAAATGGAAGTTAAGAACGACGATGATAGATATCTTTGACTATATTTTCTTACTTGACGAAAACATAATGGCTGTTACGAAATGATGAATATGACTTTTTCTGTTGATTGATGGATAATTTTAGTTATGAAATGACAATGAAACATGAAGAACACGACTATTTTCTGATGACTGGGGAATAAGTTTAGTTAAGAAATGATGAAAGTTATTATTTAGTTGATTGACGATGGATAAAAGCTAGTTATGAACAGTTTTGGAAAGTTTCCTTTGACAATTTTTTCTTGATGAAACATAGCGGCTGTTAAGAAAGTGCTGAAAGAAGTTTCCTTTGACAATTTTCAGCTAAGAGAAAGGTTGTTTTAGTTAAGAACAGTGTTGAACGAGGCTATTTCTGACTATTTTTAGTTGACTGGATAATAAGTTTAGTTGAGAAATGATGAAAGTGACTATGTTTTTTAGTTGATTGGCGAAAGATTTTTTAGTTATGAAATGACAATGAAACATGAAGAACACGGTTATTTTCTGATGACTAGGGAATAAGTTTAGTTATGAACAGTGTTGGAAAGATTCCTTTGACAATTTTTTGGTTGATTGGATAATAAGTTAGTTGAGAAATGAGGAAAGTGACTATGTTTCAGTTGATTGGCGAAAGATTTTTAGTTAAGAAGTTACAAGAAAGGTTTGTCTTTGTAAATTTGGAACTGAATAAAGTGTAGATTTGTTTAAGAACATGGCTGGTAGAACTATTAAGTTGACTACGAGAATTACTTTGACATAGTTTTTGCAAATAAAAACTTGGTGACTAAAATTGTTGAGGAAACTGTATTGCTGATGCTAATATTTGACAAAGAACTAGTTAGTGAATGGAAGAAACAAAGAACATAAAAAAATTGAGGTTAAGTAAGGGAATGAACACAGTGAACATACGGTGAACACAGAAAACACGTAAGAAAAAGTTGATGAATAGAGTGAACATGCAGGGAATAAGAACTTATAGAGAATATGAAGACATGATAAGGAACATAGGGAATACAAAGAATGAACACTGAACGTGTGAAGAACAAGCTAAGAACATTGAGAACATGAATATTGAGTATAAAAAGTTATACAGAGAACATATGATGCACATGAAAATATGACAAAGAACATAGTGAACATACGGGGAAAATGGCAGAAAAAATTTGAACTGAGCTTGCTGTGAACATTTATAGAACATGGAATGAACACAGAAAACATGGAAAAAATGTGAAGAACACAGCTGAATATAGAGAAATATGAAAATACAGGGGGACAAGAGCTGGAGCTCTGTAACTGACTTGATCTTATTTACTACGTCTGAAATATGACTGTTTAAAATTTCAGGGGGGATTGGACTGTTAGTAGCGAAAATGTGGTCTCTGTCAAATTTGGGTCTTTAATTGGACTCTGATTAATTTCGATCATGAACTGGACTCTGAATATTTTGGCACAAAGTAGACTCTGGCGAATTTTCGGTATAAACTGGACTCTGATGAAATTTGAGCTTAAAACTGTCTCTGACTAATTTTGCTCACAAAGTAGACTCTGACGAATTTGCTAGAAAAACTGGACTCTGATGAATTTCGATCAAGAACTGGACTCTGTCAAATTTTCACAGATTACAGGACACTGATGAAATTTGCTAGAAAACTGGACTCTGATGAATTTTGCTATTAAAGTAGACTCTGTTCATTTTTAGGTATAAAATGGTCTCTGACGAAAATTGGGTATAAAATGGACTCTGTCAAATTTTCACAGATTACAGGACACTGATGAAATTTGCTCTCAAAGTAGACTCTGGCGAATTTCTGTTGATAATTGGACTCTGATGAAATATGAGCTGAATACTGTCTCTGACTAATTTTGCTCACAAAGTAGTCTCTGACGAATTTCTGTTGATAATTGGACTCTGATGAAATATGAGCTAAATACTGTCTCTGACTAATTTTGCTCACAAAGTAGACTCTGACGAATTTTGCTCTCAAAGTGGACTCTCTTCATTTTTAGGTATAAACTGGACTCTGATGAAATATGAGCTTAAAACCGGGCTCTGTTCAATTTGGTCTTTACAGATGAAATAGCCGTAAATGGATATAAAACTAAGTGTTATGGATAAGTTGTCTGTTTTCCTTAACAAAACATCTAAGACAATATTCTCTGAAAATGATCCTTTTACAAATTCGGTCATAAATATATAAATAAACTTCTATGATTATTTGAAACTCTGAAAATAGTTGTAAGGAAATAGGAGGAGGAGAGAGAGAGAAGAGGAGGGATGGTCGAGATATTATGAAGAAGATAAGATAAGATAAGAGGTCTGGCTGGCCGGGCGTAAAGTAAATAAAGGTGACGCGACAGATTGCGAGGTAAGGGGGGAGGGAGGGAGGGGGTGTGATGTACGAGACTTGAAAACCATGACTTACACAGGTGATTTTCTAAATTTATATGAATAACTATGGCTTACATAGACGATTTTGTAAGTTGAAAACATGTAAAATATGTCCGTAGAGTTCTCCTGGAAACCCTAAGCGCTACATACGATACTTGAATTTGTCCCATAAGGCCTTAACAAACTTCTATGTCTCGGAAATTATTTTTCTCATAAGAACTTTAACAAACTCGTATGACATTATTTTTCATTATAAGAATTCCCTAATTCCAAATCTGTGACTCCCCCAAATTCACCTGAAAACCCCGACATGCTACACATGAATTTCCAGAAAAAAAAAAAAGGAGCCGCTGGCGCTTACACCCCACAGGGGTCCTCTCCCAAAAAAAAAAAGGAGCCTGTGGCACTTACACCCTACTACTATAATGGGGCTGACTCTGCCCACTGGTGATAATGGGGCTGACGCTGACCACAGGTAATAATGGGGCTGACGCTGATCACAGGTGATAATGGGGCTGACACTGACCACAGGTGATAATGGGGCTGACTCTGCCCACTGGTGATAATGGGGCTAACACTGACCACAGGTGATAATGGGGCTGACACTGTCCACAGGTCATAATGGGGCTGACACTGACCACAGGTGATAATGGGGCTGACACTGCCCACTGGTGATAATGGGGCTGACTCTGCCCACTGGTGATAATGGGGCTGACACTGACCACAGGTGATAATGGGGCTGACGCTGATCACAAGTGATAATGGGGCTGACACTGACCACAGGTGATAATGGGGCTCTCTCTGCCCACTGGTGATAATGGGACTGACACTGACCACAGGTGATAATGGGGCTGACACTGTCCACAGGTAATAATGGGGCTGACACTGACCACAGGTGATAATGGGGCTGACACTGACCACAGGTGATAATGGGGCTGACACTGACCACAGGTGATAAAAGGGCTGACACTGACCACAGGTGATAATGGGGCTGACACTGACCACAGGTGATAATGGGGCTGACTCTGCCCACTGGTGATAATGGGGCTGACACTGTCCACAGGTGATAATGGGGCTGACACTGACCACAGGTGATAATGGGGCTGACACTGTCCACAGGTAATAATGGGGCTGACACTGACCACAGGTGATAATGTTGCTGACACTGTCCACTGGTGATAATGGGACTGAAACTGACCACAGGTGATAATGGGGCTGACACTGTCCACAGGTTGAGGACCTCCGCAGGATGAGGGAGCCCGTCAAGAGGCTGGTGGAGGCTGGCCAGGTGTTGGCCGTCCAGGAAGACCAAGATGGCCGCCGCTCAGCCAGGATAACTCTACAAGACGGACAGCTGTACCTCCACCCACTCCTGCGTCAGCCCACTCCCGCCCACGCCCACACCCTCCAGGTTACTTTATTACACCACTAGTCTTACTGACATTACTGACATACTGAGTGTTGATAACTAATATGATAACATTTTGTTATACAGTTATCAGCATTATTTATTTCATTTCCTGCAGGAGAGTGAGGTTGTGGGCGTGCTGGAGCCCTCCTGCACCCTGGCGTTCCTTGACCTCGGGTGGGCGGGGTCAACAAGAGGGCGGGTCACCATCCGGCTGACCCCTGACACTCCGCTGGCCAGACAGTTTGTGTTGTTGTGTACGGGCCAGCGGGGCCACACCTACCGCAACACTAAACTGTTGAGGGTGGTGAACAAGGGTCAGCCGGGGGAGTGGGTGGCGGGCGGAGACTACGAGAGTAATGATGGTAAGGGAGGAGCCCCACTGCTGCCTGACCTCCAGGGGCAGTACCGGGAGTCAGGCCGGGCAGGAGCTGTGTGCTCCAGGTGGTGGCCGGGGGGTCTCAGGAGTGCCCAGTTCGTCATCGTGGCCACGTGTCTTCGGTGATGTGGTGAGCGGCCTGGATGTGGTGAGGGCAGCAGTCAACCACAGTGACATTAGGGAGGTGACTGTGGTGGACTGTGGTGTTGTGCTGCCACTCTAGTTCACTGTACCACCACCATCACTACTGTGGTGTTGTGCTGCCACTCTAGTTCACTGTACCTCCACCATCACTACTGTGTTGTTGTGCTGCCACTCTAGTTCACTGTACCATCACCATCACTACTGTGGTGTTGTGCTGCCACTCTAGTTCACTGTACATCCACCATCACTACTGTGGTGTTGTGCTGCCACTCTATTTCACTGTACCATCACCATCACTACTGTGGTGTTGTGCTGCCACTCTAGTTCACTGTACCACCACTACTGTGGTGTTGTGCTGCCACTAGTTCACTGTACCACCACCATCACTACTGTGGTATTGTGTTGCAACTTTAGTTCACTGTACCACCATCATCACTACTGTGGTGTTGTGCTGCCACTCTAGTTCACTGTACCACCACCATCACTACTGTGGTGTTGTGCTGCCACTCTAGTTCACTGTACCACCACCATCACTACTGGGGTGTTGTGCTGCCACTCTAGTTCACTGTGCCACCACTACTGTGGTGTTGTGCTGCCACTCTAGTTCACTGTACCAACACTACTGTGGTGTTGTGCTGCCACTCTAGTTCACTGTACCACCACTACTGTGGTGTTGTGCTGCCACTCTAGTTCACTGTACCATCACCATCACTACTGTGGTGTTGTGCTGCCACTCTGTTTCACTGTACCATCACCATCACTACTGTGGTGTTGTGCTGCCACTCTAGTTCACTGTACCATCACCATCACTACTGTGGTGTTGTGCTGCCACTCTAGTTCACTGTACCACCACAACTGTGGTGTTGTGCTGCCACTCTAGTTCACTGTACCACCATCATCACTACTGGGGTGTTGTGCTGCCACTCTAGTTCACTGTACACCCACTACTGTGGTGTTGTGCTGCCACTCTAGTTCACTGTACCACCACCACCAGTACTGTGGTGTTGTGCTGCCACTCTAGTTCACTGTACCACCACTATCACTACTGTGGTGTTGTGCTGCCACTCTATTTCACTGTACCATCACCATCACTACTGGCGTGTTGTGCTGCCACTCTAGTTCACTGTACCACCACTACTGTGGTGTTGTGCTGCCACTCTAGTTCACTGTACCATCACCATCAATACTGTGGTGTTGTGCTGCCACTCTAGTTCACTGTACCACCACTATCACTACTGTGGTGTTGTGCTGCCACTCTAGTTCACTGTACCACCACTATCACTACTGTGGTGTTGTGCTGCCACTCTAGTTCACTGTACCATCACTACTGTGGTGTTGTGTTGTGCTGCCACTCTAGTTCATTGTACCACCACTACTGTGGTGCTGTGCTGCCACTCTAGTTCACTGTACCACCACTATCACTACTGTGGTGTTGTGCTGCCACTCTAGTTCACTGTACCATCACCATCACTACTGTGGTGTTGTGCTGCCACTCTAGTTCACTGTACCATCACCATCACTACTGTGGTGTTGTGCTGCCACTCTTTCACTGTACCATCACCATCACTACTGTGGTGTTGTGCTGCCAATCTAGTTCACTGTACCATCACTACTGTGGTGTTGTGCTGCCACTCCAGTTCACTGTCCCACCACCACCACTACTGTGGTGTTGTGCTGCCACTCTAGTTCACTGTACCATCACTATCACTACTGTGGTGTTGTGCTGCCACTCTAGTTCACTGTCCCACCACCATCACTACTGTGGTGTTGTGCTGCCACTCTAGTTCACTGTACCATCACCATCACTACTGTAGTGTTGTGCTGCCACTCTAGTTCACTGTACCATCACCATCACTACTGTGGTGTTGTGCTGCCACTCTAGTTCACTGTACCATCACCATCACTACTGTAGTGTTGTGCTGCCACTCTAGCTCACTGTACCATCACCATCACTACTGTGGTGTTGTGCTGCCACTCTAGTTCACTGTACCACTACCATCGCTACTGTGGTGTTGTGCTGCCACTCTAGTTCACTGTACCATCACCATCACTACTGTGGTGTTGTGCTGCCACTCTAGTTCACTGTACCACCACCATCACTACTGTGTTGTTGTGCTGCCACTCTAGTTCACTGTACCATCACCATCGCTACTGTGGTGTTGTGCTGCCACTGTTTCACTATACCATCACCATCGCTACTGTGGTGTTGTGATGCCACTCTAGTTCACTGTACCATCACCATTACTACTGTGATGTTGTGCTGCCACTCTAGTTCACTGTACCATCACCCTCACTACTGTGGTGTTGTGCTGCCATTCTAGTTCACTGTACCATCACTATTGTGGTGTTGTGCTGCCACTCTAGTTAACTGTACCATCACCATCACTACTGTGGTGTTGTGCTGCCTCTCTGTTTCACTATACCATCACCATCGCTACTGTGGTGTTGTGCTGCCACTCTAGTTCACTGTACCATCACCATCAATACTGTGGTGTTGCGCTGCCACTCTAGTTCACTGTACCTCCACCATCACTACTGTGGTGTTGTGCTGCCCCTCTAGTTCACTGTACCACCACCATCACTACTGTGGTGTTATGCTGCCCCTCTAGTTCACTGTACCACCACCATCACTATTGTGGTGTAGTGCTGCCCCTCTAGTTCACTGTACCACCATCATCACCGTCACTCCTGTATCACCATGGACTGCGTGTTTTGATGCCAATGTAATTTAAGGACACACCTTTATCACTATATCATCATAACTTCACTATCTTTGGTATTTAACACTTTGGTATTATACTTTGGTATCATATACCTGACAATCACGGCTGTATCAGATTCAATGCTATATCTTCTCAGTACTGTAACCTATCATTGCTGTATCACTATAGCTTCACTATCACCTCTATATATCACCATCACCTCAGGCCCCACACTTTGGGTCATATACTGACCATGTTGAGTAACAAATTGTTGGTGTCACTATATGACAGCTGTTGTCACTGTTATATCACCAACAGCTCACTATCACATAACACTGTCACTGCTACACCAACATCATTTCACTTTCTCTGCATTATCACCTCACACTGATAGATTTCCTCCTTACATTTACTAATATATCACTATCACTGCTACAGCACCACTGCTGCACCATCACTGCTATATCACCATCACCTCACCATCGCTGTCATATCACTATCACCTCAGTATCACTGCTGTATCACCACTATACTATCTCAGCTATATTACCATTACCTCACTATCGCTGTCATATAACCACCTCAGTATCACTATCACACTATCTTTATTAAATTACTATCACTGCTATATCACCATCACCTCACAATCACTCAGGTGTGTTGTCATATTACCATACAGGTCCATGGTGTGTTGTGATATTACCATACTGGACCATGGTGTGTTGTGATATTACCATACTGGTCCATGGTGTGTTGTGATATTACCATACTGGACCATGGTGTGTTGTGATATTACCATACTGGACCATGGTGTGTTGTGATATTACCATACTGGTCCATGGTGTGTTGTGATATTACCATACTAGTCCATGGTGTGTTGTGATATTACCATACTGGACCATGGTGTGTTGTGATATTACCATACTGGACCATGGTGTGTTGTGATATTACCATACTGGACCATGGTGTGTTGTGATATTACCATACTGGTCCATGGTGTGTTGTGATATTACCATACTGGACCATGGTGTGTTGTGATATTACCATACTGGTCCATGGTGTGTTGGGATATTACCATACTGGTCCATGGTGTGTTGTGATATTACCATACTGGACCATGGTGTGTTGTGATATTACCATACTGGTCCATGGTGTGTTGGGATATTACCATACTGGTCCATGATGTGTTGTGATATTACCATATGGGTGTGAGGTGGTGTTATGACCACACATACACCAGTATGATCATACTGTAGCTGGTGTATGATGTGCTCAAACTGTATAGTGATGTCTTGGCTGATTAGCCTAGTATCACGAATATTAATTTATGTAGTTATTCTTTTTTCGACAACACACTAGTATTCAATGTGTATTGCCAATGTATTCCACATATATCTATGTATATTACATATCTGTACCATAAGTCCTTGCCATGTATTTGTGGATATATATTAGAAGTCTAGTGAATAGCAGTAGCCTAATGTCATGTAACACCAGATGCTGCACCAGGATTGACAACTAGGGCGCAACTCCATAGTCTCCCGAGACTGAAGGATGCCTACTATAATGTCATGTAGCTTGAAAAACATCCGTATATACTTATATTATGGAATGCTACATAATGCTGTATAGGAAATATTATGTGAACTATGATGGAGAATGTATAAATTTAGGTCTCGGATGTATTACTGTCATGTATACTGTGTAATTTCCCTTTCATTATTGTTCATTACATTGTCCTCTAACATTAAATTATAATTTAGCACTGTGAGATGTATACCACATAGACATGGTTTGATACACGTTGTGTATATATATATATATATATTTGTATTCATGTATACTTATGTATAATGGCTGGCGGGCAGATGTCTTGAAATCCTCCCTTAACCCCTCCTCCCCTCTCCCGCCAGTGTTACCATGTCTTGCCAATATGAATTCTTTGTTCACATATTTTTATATCATTATATAATCTCTAATGTACTGAATTA
>NC_091184.1:6247123-6348518 GCF_040958095.1 Procambarus clarkii | reverse complement strand
TTCGTGAATCTGGCCCCAGCACTCCATTACCGATAAGTAATAATAATAATAATCATTTTTATTTAGGTAAAGGTACATACATAAAGAGATTTTACAAAGTTTGTTGGCTTTATAGATAGAGCTAGTACATACAATGCCTAAAGCCACTATAAGCTACTGAATGCCACTATAAAAACATATGTATCTTCGCTTGAGCTTTATATATATGTCTATGGTAACATATTTAAAATGAAGCTTATATTTCTATCTTTCTTAAGACATAAAACATTTGTGTTTAATAACGAATTTATGTGAAATAAGCATAGTTCTGAGATAGTTGCTCTGTCGATCAGTCTGTGCGGGGTCGGAGCTCGGTGATTATAAAAATACAAGTATCATCGCTTTAAATTCAAATATGCTCATGGTAAGAGTATTTAAAATGAAGCTTATGTTTCTATCTTTCTTGAGACATAAAACTCTTATGTTTATTAAGGAATCTGCGTGAAATAAGCATTGTTCTGAAATTAATATTGCGGGTTTCCAGCTCTACAAGCCATTAAATATGCAACTTTTATACAACAACAAATAACTTCGGTGTTACTTTAAATATTGTCCTTATAAAGTTTTGACATACAGATCCTGTTTACAACATGGGCAACCATTTTGGAAACGAAACACAAGGGTTGACCCGATTGATACATGGGTCAGATTCCATTTAGGTTCAGAACACATCCACTATGGGAGAGCTTGTTTCCTTCAAAAAGTATAATCGTGTGGCATTATGTTTAAAGAAACAATTCCAAGTACATTCTTTGATTAAAAAATATGAGAATAAATACAAGTGTTAATTTTAAATGACTAGATATAAACAAAATTAAGAGGTTGGAAAAATTATATGTGGAACCAGACCAAAACATTGGAACGCTCAGGTGATGAGAGAGTAAACAACCGCCGCCATTTTAGCAGGCCGGTGGTGTCCAGCACGAGCATTAAGGGAAAACCTTGACACAAACTGCACCTATCATAAAGAAGAAGCACCACCATTTACCGCCAAGTGCTCACATCACGTCTAACTCTAAGAAACAACGCTCAAGCCTTGACGCTTCTCCCAACATCCGGGGGAGAAAACCTTCACACAAACTGCACCTGTCATAAAGAAGATGAAGACTCACCAGTGTCCACAGTGTCTGAAGGTATTCACCCGTCCTGGAAGTTTGAAGACTCACATGTTAGTGCATTCAGGTGACAAACCTTATGAGTGTCCAGAGTGTGGAAAGAGATTTAGTCGTCTTGGAGATATGAAGACTCACATGCTAGTGCATTCAGAAGACAAACCTCATGAGTGTCCAGAGTGTGGGAAGAGATTCAGTCAGCGTGGAAATATGAAGACTCATATGTTAGTGCATTCAGGTGACAAACCACATGAGTGTCCAGAGTGTGGGAAGAGGTTCAGTATTCCTGGAAATATGAAGACTCACATGTTAGTGCATTCAGGAGACAAACCTCATGAGTGTTCAGAATGTGGAAAGAGATTTAGTCGTCGTGGAGATATGAAGACTCACATGCTTGTGCATTCAGGAGAGAAACCTCATAAGTGTCCAGAGTGTGGGAAGAGATTCAGTCAGCGTGGAAGTATGAAGACTCACAGGATGGTGCATGCGGATAAGAGACCTTTTCAATGTGCCGAGTGTGGAAAAAAATTTAGAAATCGTGGAAATATAATAAAGCACATGTTAGTGCATTCAGGTGACAAACCTCATGAGTGTCCAGAGTGTGAGAAGAAATTCAGTCGTCTTGGAGATATGAAGTCTCACATGTTAGTGCATTCAGAAGACAAACTTCATGAGTGTCCAGAGTGTGGGAAGAGATTCAGTATTCCTGGAAATATGAAGACTCACATGTTAGTGCATTCAGGAGACAAACCTCATGAGTGTTCAGAATGTGGAAAGAGATTTAGTCGTCGTGGAGATATGAAGACTCACATGCTTGTGCATTCAGGAGACAAACCTCATAAGTGTCCAGAGTGTGGGAAGAGATTCAGTCAGCGTGGAAGTATGAAGACTCACAGGATGGTGCATGCGGATAAGAGACCTTTTCAATGTGCTGAGTGTGGAAAAAAATTTAGAGATCGTGGAAATATAATAAAGCACATGTTAGTGCATTCAGGTGACAAACATCATGAGTGTCCAGAGTGTGAGAAGAAATTCAGTCGTCTTGGAGATATGAAGTCTCACATGTTAGTGCATTCAGGAGACAAACCTCATGAGTGTCCAGAGTGTGGGAAGAGATTCAGTCATCGTGGAAATATGAAGACTCATATGTTAGTGCATTCAGGTGACAAACCACATGAGTGTCCAGAGTGTGGGAAGAGATTCAGTATTCCTGGAAATATGAAGACTCACATGTTAGTGCATTCAGGAGACAAACCTCATGAGTGTTCAGAGTGTGGAAAGAGATTTAGTCGTCTTGGAGATATGAAAGACTCACATGCTAGTGCATTCAGGAGAGAAACCTCATGAGTGTCCAGAGTGTGGGAAGAGATTCAGTCAGCGTGGAAGTATGAAGACTCACAGGATGGTGCATGCGAATAAGAGACCTTTTCAATGTGCTGAGTGTGGCAAAAAATTTAGAGATCGTGGAAATATAATAAAGCACATGTTAGTGCATTCAGGTGACAAACCTCATGAGTGTCCAGAGTGTGGAAAGAGATTTAGTCGTCTTGGAGATATGAAGACTCACATGCTAGTGCATTCAGGAGACAACACTCATTAGTGTCCAGAGTGTGGGAAGAGATTCAGTCAGAGTGGGTATATGAAGACTCACAGGATGATGCATACGGATGAGACCTTTTCAATGTGCCGAGTGTGGCAAAAAAATTAGAGAACGTGGAACTATAATAAAGCATATGTTAGTGCATTCAGGTGAAAAACATCACGAGTGTCCGAAGTGTGGGAAGAAATTCAGTCATCTTGAAAATATGAAGAGGCACAAGATGATACATGCAGATAATAGGCTAAACACTTTGAGTGTGGAAGATAATGAAGAGAATGTTAAAGGATAATGAGGCACATAATGGTATATTAACTTACCTTTAATTTGGCAGTATGCTATCACAATGTCAGTTGGATGTTCTTCAGAAGTAATTATATTTTGTTTGAGAAATACATTTCACCATGAAAGGTAAATATCTGAAGATATTTTATTATATTGTTTTTTTATGAAAATTAGATGACCAACCAAGAACTAGAGAAGCTGTCAATGCAGGAAAACTTAAAAGTGCTTATAAGTATAGAAATATCTCTTTAGTTTAGCAAAGATAAAACAAAGCTTTAAATGTTTTTCTTCATATTTATGTAAATAATGATGTGGTTTTTGTTCTCTGTGGAAATTTATTTAAATATAATATACTCTGTAGCGAAGTTATGGACATTTTTGTTGTAATATTATTTAGCATTGGAGATGGTGAAGACAGTCTGAGACATAGTTAAGATGAGACTATTTGATTGGTAGGGAAATAAATTAATCAAGGAATTTTCTCATCAGATTCATATGCAATTTGATGTGCATTTTTATTTTTTGTTGAGGCCCATTTATGAGTTCTACTCTTGGTTATAAATATTTTACCACAGTTTATAGAAGGCTGACTGGTATTTATAACTGTCAGTCAAGTGAATATGTAATTTAAATTTATATTACTCTTGAAATATATAACACTCTAAATTTACCAGAAATTTATATTACTCTTTCCTAACTTTATCAGTTATGCTGTAATTGTCTGGAAATAATATTTTACCCGACTTACCAGAGGGCCATTAACTTTAGTGGCCTCGATGAGAATAGGAAGCCAGCGGCTTGTTGAAGGTTCCCTGCATCCCCCATTTGCTTTGATGATCTTTTCAGGTATATTTTGAAATTCAGCACAGTTTTGGCAGGTATGGCTTCAGCGGGTTGGCAGTTCAATCGATCAATAACCCTGATAACCCTATGGGTGAAAAAGCTTGATTCGAAGTTATATTAGCCTGAGTGGCAATTATATTAGCCTAACTGGCATAATCCTCTGTGTCTATTATATTATCCAAACTGGCATAATCCTCTCTGGCAATTATATTATCCAAACTGTCAATTATATTAAGATGATTGTGAATTACATAATCCTGACTGGGAATTATATTAGCATTACTCAGTTTATATCAAAGATATATTTATTTATGTTGTGGTTCTCGTGGGTTCTATTAAATCTACCAATGAAGAGTTTCAGATCAGGATTATCATTTAGGAACAAGGTTTTGTACATATAAATGGCACAAGAGAATGTGTAGACCGAGTGTATATTTAGCATGTTTACGGAATTTAAACAGAGAGGGTGTGTCTTGTTTGAAGACAGTTTTATAGTTCTGATAACAGGTTTTTGTTGGGTGATGATGGACTTGAGGTAATTTACAGTTGATGAATGAACAATCATGCACAGATAACACATGTTGGGACGCGAACCCTAAATTACAAAAAAGCCTCTAGATATTTAGCTCCATTCATTGCATTGCTCTACAACAAATCATTCAAACTCCAAACCTTTATTGATATTCTAAAAAAAAAAGCAAGAGTAACCTTAGTCCTTAAAAGGGGCTGAATTCAACCTCACTCAAGTCAACAATTATAGACCAACATCAATTCTGCCAATTTTGTCTGAAATATTTTAATGAGATAATCTACAAGCAGCATTACTCCTATTTAGCAAACCTAAATATACTTAATTTTTGCCATAATGGCTTTAGGCCCAGAAAAGGACCAATCATATACTGATTAGTATGATTAACTGGATATATGCAGCTCTTGAAAAAAATGAGTACCCAGTTTATTTATTTGTTTACCTAAATAAGACTTTTTGACACTTAACACAGTAACCTTCATAAATTACAACATTACGGAGTAAGAGGCCACTCCCTCCAATACCTACAATCTTACCTCAGTGACAGGCTCCAGTATGTCTCTTGTGAATGATTCTAATTTTCCCAATCTACCCATTAACACTGGTGTTCCACCTGGCAGAATTCTTCGCCCTCTCGTCTTTCTCATCTCTACCTCTCTTTCCAGCCTGTTGGCATCGTGAGGGGTGGCTTGGTTGGCAGATGCTAGAGTGTGATGCTCCATGGGACAGTGTCCTCTGTCCTTTTGAACCCTTATGCTCCTGCTGCCATCTTCACTAATTGTGCTGAATGCTTTTCCTATTAGTTTAATTTTTCCTTCACAATTCTCCTTTTTAATTGCTATTTCCTGGCAACTTATTGCTATTCTTAATTATTCTTTCAGATGTCTTCTTAATAATAATGATAATAATAATAATAATACTGTAATAGGTTACATTGAGTTAATTAGGTAGTACTTAGTTTTCATCTTAAACTGGTTGAGAGAGGTACAATTAATGACCTTCCCAACATAATTGGGAAGGTCATTCCACATTCTGGGTACCTTGATTTGTAGAGCATTCCTAGTTTGATTAAGTCTAACTCTTGGAATATCATATAGGTATTTGTTTCTGGTGTGATACACATGAGTTCTGTTACAACATTCTAGGAAGCGTTGAAGGTAAGGATTGACATTACAATTCAGAGTTTTAAATATATAGAGTACACAAGAGAGGATGTGCAGTGACTTAATATCTAACATAGTCAGAGATTTGAGTAAGGGTACTGAGTGCTGTCTGGGGCCAGAGTTAGATATTGTTCTAATAGCAGCTTTGTGTTGGGTAATTAGAGGACGTAAATGATTTTGGGTAGTAGAACCCCAAGCACAAATACCATAATTGAGATAAGGATAGATGAGAAAGTAATAGAGCGTCACCAGGGCAGGGCAAGGAACATAATATATGATCTTAGAAAGAATGTCAAGAGTTTTAGAAACTTTTTTTGCTATATTTAAAACATGTCCCAGGAAATTCAGCTTGTTAACGATGAGGACACCAAGGAATTTACCAACAATTTTACTACTGATTTGTATATTGTTTATTCTTAAATTAATTTAATTTGAGGATCTATTACCAAACAAAATATAGAAAGTTTTGTTAATGTTAAGGGTGAGTTTGTTAGCAGTTAGCCAACTGCTAACAAAGTTGGGGAGCCGGTCGGCCGAGCGGACAGCACGCTGGACTTGTGATGTGGTCCTGGGTTCGATCCCAGGCGCCGGCGAGAAACAATGGGCAGAGTTTCTTTCACCCTATGCCCCTTTTACCTAGCAGTAAAATAGGTACCTGAATGTTAGTCAACTGTCACGGGCTGCTTCCTGGGGGTGGAGGCCTGGTCGAGGACCGGGCCGCGGGGACACTAAAAAGCCATGAAATCATCTCAAGATAACCTCAAGAAGATAGCCAAAGATGGACTTTACTTAGTTCAGTATTCACAGTGCCATTTAGAGCAAGAGGGTCAGGACTGGAGATGATGAAAGTTGCATCATCAGCAAATAAGATTGGTTTGAGGTGTTGAGAGGAATTTGGAAGGTCATTAATGTAGATGAGAAAGAGGAGAGGGCCAAGTATGCTGCCCTGTGGAACACTGATGTTTATAGCTAGTGTCGGAGAAAGGAATTATTCACAGAAACATACTGGAGCCTGTCAGTAAGGTAGAACTGAAGGTATTGCAGGGAGTGACCACTGACTCCATAATGATGTAATTTAAGAAGAAGGTTTTGGTGGTTCATAGTGTCAAAAGCCTTACGTAGGTCCACAAATATCCCAACAGGGAACTCATTTTTATCAAGAGCTGCATGTATTAAGTTAATCATACTAATAAGTGCTTTTTAGTGCTCTTTCTGGGTCTGAAGCCATATTGACAAGAGCTTAGTATATTGTGTTTGGCTAGATAAGAGAAACCTGCTTGTAGATTAGTTTTTCAAATATTTTTGACAAGTTTGGCAGAATTGATATAGGTCTGAAGTTGACATCAGTGAGATCACCACATTTATGGACTGGGGTTACTCTCGCTTTTTTTAGAATATCTGGAAAAGTTTGGAATTCATGTTTATTTATTTACTTATTTATTTATTTATATACAAGAAGGTACATTGGGATTGTGAAGATACATAATATGGTAATTACAATCTTGTAAAGCCACTAGTACGTACAGCGTACTAGTGGCTCTACAGGAAAATCTAATGAATACTGAATTATACTAACCAAGGAAGTTACTTTACTGTATGGCGCAAGGTCTTGTCACCATAGGGTGGCGAGACTGCACCTGACTACTGACGAGCGATGACAGAGGGTCATCCTCATCCCCTGACTCGTCGGTGAAGCCATGAGTCAGCACTGCTGAGTCAGGAACTAGACCCGCTGAAGGCAGTTCTAATTCCTCTCTAACATGATATTGTTTCAATTTCATGCTAGAGAGTTTCAGTGTTTTGGGCAGGTCCTTAACCCTCAAACCGCTAGGGGCCCAAATGGAATTCACACCCACAGGCGCAACAACAAAAATATCCAAAAAATTCTTTCGTCTTATAGAAGTGTTCACTTTTGTTCCCTGATCACAGAAAAAATAACAAAAAAATCGTAGGTGGCATATTTTAGCCGCAATAGGGTAGGGAAGTGTGGCAAAAAAGGGGCGTTGGCAGAGCCTTCGCCAGACGAGGTCTACTCCGCCCGAGCTGTCAGACGGCAGTTGCCACAAATGTATTATTACCTAATTATTTCAATGTCTCTGATTTTTTCTTAGTTTTTTGCAGTAATATTATTCCATACAGTGAATTGTGGTATATTTATATTATAAAATGTGTGAACCATTGCTGTACTGAAAATTATGGTGTGCATATTAGTGATTCAATTATTATGTTCATAAAACAATAAACAAATAGTTTTGCTGTTGTTACACTATATACACAGGTTATATATAAGTATTTGCATGTTTTGTACACCATAACGAACTACTAAGTTGGTCTTGTGAGTCAAAAAGCAACGAGGAGTGACCGCCAAACACCAGCGAGCCACTCCCTTCCTCAACACCACCTCACTCACCTCATTCCCACAATACTCTTTCTGTATTTATTCACTATACACAGACATTATATACACGAATTTACATGTTTTGTTCACCATAACTGTACATCTAAGCTTGTATGGTGAGTAAAGGCCATAAGACGTAGCTACTCACACAGCTGATCGGCGGCCGCCCTCAAGGCCAGACGCACTAATATTTGTCCTTCAACAATATTGTTTGTGGTGTTATTACGCTATATACACATTATATATAAGTATCTACCTGTTTTATTCACCATACCTGAACAAATAAGCTGGTATGGTGCCCAAAGACCATAGTGGCCATCAGTAAACAACATGCCAAGTCGTGCAGACGACGCTCCTCCCTCACCAAAATGGCGGCTCCCAACCTACTCCTCTCGCTGTTATCTCACACTATACACACGTTATATAAAAGTATCTACATTTGTGTTCACCATATCGAACCACTAAGCTGGTATGGTGAGTGCAGTCAATAAATGGTGGCCACACAGAGTCAGAAAACGACGCCACAACCCTCCCTCCCACAGCCTAATTACTCCTCCCTCCATGGAGCACAGCGCTAAATATCACCACAATCCTGCTATTATCAGAATCCTGGTCAGTTTTATCACAGTCAGGGGGGCTTCAGTAATACTATCACTGCTAAATAATAGCAGTATCATTTATATTATGGTATTTGTAGGCGATGCTGTGGTCACAAGCTGAACAGCGGTGCTGTGAGCTCGTGCTGCGTGCACCAGCCTTGGTGGCTTGCTCAATACTGAGCTGTAACACCCAAGAATGTTGGCCTGGATTTTTTTTCTAGGTGGCATCTGGCAACTATCGGTCGTGGCTGTACTATAGCTGCCCCTATCCCAGGCGGGGCATTTAAATTATAGCGCTAGACATGAAATCATATATAAATGATGTGCGCGGTTTCAGTTTTGTCACTGATATCATTTATATATGATATGCGCGGTTTGAGGGTTAATCTAAGAAAATTTTAAGTAGGTAAATACTTGCAAAATTTATAAAAAATGATAACTGATACAAGGCAAGAAAAAAAAAAGATGAGAGAAAATTGTAGGTATATTGAAGCACATAGGTAGCTCAGATTGATTGCAATGATAGCTTGAAAGGTAGTTGACAAAAATTGGTAGACACAATAAAGCATATGGCTAGCACATAAAAGAAGACAGCAATGAACACAATGATAAGGTTGTTTGGGTTAAGTACATAAAAATTGGGAGATTGGGTAACACTAGATACAGAGCAAATTTAAAGCTCAGCGTAGGAAACTAAAAAGATGAATTTAGGTACTTTTTGGTTTTGCTTTTATATAAGGCAAATGTTTGACAGCTTTTCAATTAACTAGAGAGTGAGTTTCATAGACTAGGTCCCTTAATTTGCATAGAGTGTTTACACAGATTAAGTTTGACCCTGGGGATATCAAAGATATTTATTTCTGGTGTGGTGATAATGGGTCCTATTACATCTGACCAGGGAGAGTTTCAGAGCATGGTTTGCTTTTAAGAACAGGGTTTTGTAAATGTAGTTGACACAAGAGAATGAGTGGAGGGAGTTAATATTTAGCAAGTTAAGGGATTTAAACAAGGGAGCTGAGTGTTGTCTGAAAGCAGAGTTAGTTATTATTCTGATAGCAGATTTTGGCTGGGTGATGATAGGCTTAAGGTGGTTTGCAGTGGTAGACCCCCATGCACAGATACCATAATTAAGATAAGGGTAGATTAGTGCATAATATAGTGAGAGGAGGGCAGAGTTAGGAACATAATATCTTATTTTAGAGAGTATACCAACTGTCTTAGAGACTTTCTTAGTTATGTGTTGAATGTGGGTGCTGAAGTTGAGTCGCTTGTCTAGGAAGGTCTAGGAACAAAATGGCTATTTGACCTTTGAGAAAATACCAAAAATATGGCGGTTTGGTGACCCTTGTGACCTCAGGTCGCCCAAATGATTGCACGGCTGAGACTAGTCCCGCTAGTACCGTCACTGATGGTGACTTAACTCATTATCCTGACAATTAGGATCCTCTCGATACTATAAACAGTAATACTATAAAGTTTGAAAGAAGACTAATTTCTCTAAATTACTGAATAATGTGGAATAATTCATTATACAAAACTGTGAACAAAGTCGCCAGTTATTTCAACCGCCAATCCCCCCAGGGGATGCTCCCGTCCCTACACGTGGTTCCACCTCTCGCTCTCCCATGCGTAGATCAAACATTCTGGATCATTCCTACAACAACTAGTTTGTTACAACCCCCCCCCCCCCCACACACAAGTAACTTAGTAAACCTTGTTAATTCTACCTCGAAAAGTAACGAGGTTTAGTATCCCAAATCCTCAATAAACTCAACTCATGCCACAACTAAAAGCCAACCTAACTAAGAAGATTTGACAATCATCAGATTGTCCAACAACATCACAATAAACATGTTCAAATTCATCAATGTCTCGGCCGTCAACCGACAGCAATCCTCCAACATCAAGAAACATACATCCTACACTCACTGACATAGCTAAATAAAATGTCCCTACTCTAACAGCAAAGACTAGCTATTAAAATCCCTTGGCTCTTCACTAGCCAACCTCATGTGTCCCCTTGAGCCGGACACACCGTGCTCAACAGGAAACATAAAAGTTATATCTACCGACTGAACTTTCAGTCATCCGGGAGCGTACCACTGAACTCTACTTTATTTATTTATTTATTTATTTATTTATGCATATACAAGAATGTACATAAGGAATGTGAGGATACAAATATGGTAATTACAGTCTTGTAAAGCCACTAGCACGCGCAGCGTTTCGGGCAGGTCCTTAATCTAAGAAAATTTTAAGGAGGTAAATACTTGCAAAATTTATAGACAAAAAATGATAACAGATTACATGAAATGAAAAAAAAAAAAGAAGATGAGAGAAAATTGTAGGTACAGTATATTAAAGCACATAGGTAGCTAAGATTGATTGCAATGACAGCTTAAAATGGTAGTTGACAACAAATTGGTAGGCACAATACAGCAGAAACAATATAAGATTGATTGCAATGACAGCTTGAATGGTAGTTGACAAAAATTGGTAGTCACAATACAGCATATGGCTAGCACATAAAAGAAGACAGCAATGAACACAATGATAAGGTTGTTTGATATTACATAAAAATTAGGAGATTGGGTAACACTAGGTACAGAGCAAATTTAAAGCTCAGTGTAGGAAACTAAGAAGATGAAGTTAGGTACTTTTTGGTTTTGCTTTTAAATAAGGCAAAAGTTTTACAGTTTTTCAATTCACTAGGGAGTGAGTTACATAGACTAGGTCCCTTAATTTGCATAGAGTGTTTACACAGATTAAGTTTGACCCTGGGAATATCAAAGAGATATTTATTTCTGGTGTGGTGATAATGGGTCCTATTACATCTGTCCAGGGAGAGTTTCAGAGCATGGTTTGCATTTAAGAACAGGGTTTTGTAAATGTAGTTGACACAAGAGAATGTGTGGAGGGAGTTAATATTTAGCAAGTTTAGGGATTTAAACAAGGGAGCTGAGTGTTGTCTGAAAGCAGAGTTAGTTATTATTCTGATAGCAGATTTTTGCTGTGTGATGATGGGCTTAAGGTGGTTTGCAGTGGTAGACCCCATGCACAGATACAATAATTAAGATAGGGGTAGATTAGTGCATAATATAGTGAGAGGAGAGCAGAGTTAGGAACATAATATCTGATTTTGGAGAGTATACCAACTGTCTTAGAGACTTTCTTAGTTATGTGTTGAATGTGGGTGCTGAAGTTGAGTCTCTTGTCTATGAATAGGCCAAGAAACTTGCCATCATTTTTATTACTGATGTTAATGTTGTCTATCTGTAGCTGAATTGCATTTGATGATTTGCTTCCAAATAAGATGTAGTAAGTCTTTTCGATGTTTAATGTTAGTTTGTTCGTTGACATCCATAAGTGGACTTTTTTTAATTCATTATTCACAACATTATTTAGTGTATGTGGGTTGAGGTTTGAGTAGATAAGGGTAGTATCGTCAGCAAACAATATAGGTTTGAGAATATTAGAGACATTAGGCAGATCGTTTATATATATAAGAAATAGAAGAGGTCCTAAGATGCTGCCCTGTGGCACTCCAACGGTAATTGGTAGAGTGGAAGAAGTTGTATCATTGATGGTTACATATTGGTGTCTGTCACTATGATAGGATCGGATGTAGTCAAGGGCAAGGCCTCGGATTCCATAATGCTGGAGTTTAAGTAAGAGGTAGTTGTGATTAACAGTATCAAAGGCTTTTCTTAGGTCAATGAAGAGTCCAATCGGAAACTCATTTTTGTCAAGGGCTGAGTAGATAAGGTCAAGGAGACTAATGATTGCATCATTGGTGCTCTTTTGGGACCGGAAGCCAAACTGGCAGGGGCTGAGTATGTCGAATTTTACGAGGTAGGAATAGAGCTGTTTGTAAATAATTTTTTCAAATATTTTTGATAGAATGGGTAGATTTGATATTGGTCTATAATTGTTTATGTCCGCCGGATTGCCTCCTTTATGGACTGGCGTTACTCTTGCTTTTTTGAGGATATCAGGGAAGGTGTGATACTCTATAGATTTGTTGAACAGTAGTGCTATGGGTGGGGCAAGAGCATGGGAGGCTCTCTTGTACACAATGGACGGAATTTCACTGGTGTTCCCTGCCTTGATTTTTAGAGAATGTATGATGGACACAACATCTGCCGGGCTGATTGGTGAAATGAGAAGAGAGTTAGGATAGCTGCCAGAGATATGTGTTAATATGTGTCTGAGTCTGTGGGATTTTACTGGCAAGATTAGCACCAACCGATGAAAAGAAACTATTAAATTCTAAATCAGTTGACGGTATATCCCCATCCTTGTAGAGTTTTATTTGGTTATGTGAGTGTTGTTTAGTTCCTAGGATACTAGAGATAGTTTTCCAAGTGCTACTCAGTTCACATCCGTGTACTATCCACTCCCCAATCAATGTCAACCATGACATTCTCAAGGAACACACCTAGTTTTTATTACATGTATCTAAAATATATATAAAAAAATTCCTACTATAACTATATCACAGGTTTCAGCTGACTATACAGCCAAGTGTCCGCACTCACTGTAAGAGTGTCAATGTTTATATTGGTCCGCCTCTCCTGTGTTCAAACATTCTTAAAAAAAAATAGCACACAACATAGTTTTCCATAACCGTTTGTTCTGGGCTTAAACAATTACACAGGGGCTTCGATTTTAATTACTGACCAATTTATAGAGTAGAATTTTCATATATCATTATACCAGAATAATATTTATTTTAAATCGGTTTTTCAACATTTAAACACAGTATTGTGATTCTAAATCTGTTTTTCAACATTTAAACACAGTATTGTGATTCTAAATCTGTTTTTCAACATTTAAACAAAAGTGTCTAGATATTCTTTATACAGATGTTCAGAGCCAACTTTATCTTTTGTAACAAATGTTCATATTGAGTAGTTAATAAAAAAAATCGATGCTGATGGACGCTGAATGTAGTCGCTGACGATGATGGGATCGATCTTGCTTCTTCCATGCATAGACGTCGATACCTGGTCCTCTTGTACTCCCATCCGGTACTCTTGAATGACGACAGCGTATAGTAGAGCAAGTGCCAAGTGACAGCTGTAGAATACTGTTACTTTGGCCATTGGTCTGGCTCCCGACAGTCCACACGTCTTCATATCCATCACAGTTCACACGGCAGTCTTGATGTTAGACTTGACGGTGCAGATGACCACAGCAGAGCAGGACTAGATGTACCAACGGTGTCTCGTAACAGGAGTGGCGTCAGAGGGTCGTAGAGGCGGGTTGGTTGTTTGCAGAACAAGTGAATCTCGTCTTCCATCATTGCTCACATCATCTCAGGCGTTTCCTGATGTCACCAGGTTACTAGACCGTAAACACCAACTGTGTATACCCTCGTACCGCCGACTTTAGGCCAAAGGAGGCAATTTTGCGACCTTCTATGGCGAGTCCTGGAACTCTGTAGGGAGACCGTGCCTTCCACCTGTGACCGCCTTAGTCCTGTTGCTTCAGATGACGTAATCATTAATCTCCCGGCGAAACACTTGAGTATTGCTACTTGCTTTCCATTTTCTTGACCTCTCCTCCAAAACTGCTGGAATGGCTGCAGTCTTGATAACGCAGAAGTTGGGTAGTGGTGATCTCGAGACGGCTACCCTGGCGTTGTATGGCACCTCCGGTGACTGCTATATGTGGACAGCTCGCTGGCCCTGACAACCTTGTTTAGTAACATGAGGCGTCGGCCGGGTGACTCCTGGACAGTCACTCATCCCCAAAGTAACTGATGTATGGGTTATTGGGTCTGGTGGGGGGGAGGGCTTTGTGTAATGTGCCTCCTCCCTCGGTCTTTACAGACAAGGGTTCACGTGTGGCTGGAACAACTGGATCGGTGTACCAATCAGACCTGGGAACAGACAGACACAACACAGCGGAAGCATAGATATACTCTGGGTTTGGTGGAGGTGGAACCCCAGAGCACGGTAAAAAGCTGCTACCCGAGTTAAGTATAGTAACAGTTCACCTCGTGGCCTCTACAGGAAAATCTCATGAATACTAAATTATACTAATCAAGGAAGTTACTATACTGTATGGCGCGAGATCTCGTCACCATAGGGTGGCGAGACTGCACCTGACTACTGACAAGCGATGACAGAGGGTCATCCTCATCCCCTGACTCGTCGGTGAAGCCATGAGTCAGCACAGCTGAGTCAGGAACTAGACCCGATGAAGGCAGTTCTAATTCCTCTCTAGCATGATATTGTTTCAATTTATTTACATGAATTGTCCTTTCCACCTGGTCCTCGAATACTTCTTTTATAACAAGATTAACCGGCCCCACCCTTTTAACTACTCTATATGGTCCTCGCCCCCTCGGAGCTAGTTTCCTACTCTGATTGGCGGGCACAGCCTCATTCACTCTCAATACGAAGCTTCCTTCCTTCAACTCAAGAGGGCGCACTTTCTTGTCATAAAAATGAGCATACCGATTCCGTGCCTTCTTGGACGCTTCAGCTGCAATATTCCATGCGTTTCTCATTTTTCCAAGGACCTCTGAAGGATAGTCCTCCCCGTATGCAACATTATGTCTGTTAAGCAGACCTGAGGGGAAATTGCATGAATTACAAGTAAGCAAATGAAGTGGTTGGGTGTTAATCGATTGGTGGATGACAGTATTCAAGGCTAATTGAACATAGTGTAGGTGTTCATCCCAAGAGTTCACGTCATGTTCAGCAAGGATTGCAAGCATATCCTTGACTGAACGATTAGTCCGTTCCATCATGCCGTTTGCTTGTGGGTGGTAGGCTGTTGTAAAAGCCGAAGTTGTCCCTAAAATTTTGCAAACTTCCCTTAATATATTGCCATTGAATTCTTCTACCCGGTCAGAGACTAAAACTTTAGGAGGTCTGAAAACAGTAACGCACCTACGCAAGAACGCATCTGCAACCGTATGAGAATCCTTCTGAGGTAATGCAACTAGTGTAGTGTACCTAGACAAATGGTAAACTAGCACCAACACCTATCTATTCCCTGAATGACTGTGATGTAAATCAATCAAATCGGCCCCCACACGATCTAAAGGTTCACGAATTTCAGAAAATTCCTGAAGTGGGGCTTGTACCTTAAGGGTGCCTTTCCTCCTTTGGCATGATTGCATGACTTCACGTAAGTGATTACTTCAGAAAGTAGTCCTGGGAAATAAAACAGAGACTTTGCCTTTAAGTGGGTTTTAAAGACCCCCGGATGCCCTGCAATTTTAGATGCATGCGCAAGCTTTAACGCTGATGACCACATCCCATCCGCAATAACTAGTTGAAATACTGCCCTATCATTCTGGCTATTAACGTAATACAGGACGCCCTGTTTCATCTCAAAATCATGAATAGGTAAATTCTTTTTCTTTTTTGGGTATTTTCCTCCTAAATACTCAATAATTTCTTTCCATCTAGGCTCACTCATCTGGTATTCTCTCATTTTATCTGATGGAATTGTTTAAATATCGTCATTAACTTTATCTGACGCAATGTTTCTACTTAACGTATCTGGCACAACATGTGCTGGACCAGGCTTGTACAAAATCTGGAATGAGTGGGCCAAAAGTTCGTGAGACCAGCGTGACATTCGTGGGCATTTTGTTCGCTTCTTAAATATGTGTGTTAATGCTCGATGGTCTGTGTAAATTACAAAGTGCCGCTGAAATAGGTAAGGCTCGAAATACCTAACTGATTCTACTACTGCCAGTGCCTCCCGATCCGTAGCTGAATAACGAATTTCAGGTCCTTTGACCTTTCTGCTGAAATAGGCTACCGGATGGGGTAAATTATCCGCATCTCGCTGAATTAAGCACCCGCCAATAGCTATACCGCTGGCGTCAGTGTGCACCTTCCACGCTTTCTCAAAATCAGGAATAGCCAATACTGGTGTCGTGATTAGTTGGTCCTTCAGTTTGCGATAGGCTTCGTCATGCTCAGATTTCCACACAAACTTCGCGTTTTTCTTTGTCAGATCAGTCAGGGGTGCTGAAATGCCAGTGAAACCTTCAATATGACGACGAAAATATCCGGCCGCCCCAAAAACCTTCACACGTCCTTTGCTGTCCTTGGAGTAGGCATATCAGGAATGGCACGGCATGGCAAGAGTCTGGGTCAGATCGGATACTGTCTGGACACACCTGGAACCCCCAGAAATTTGAATTTCTGGGCCGCCAGGGTGCACTTCTGAACGCTTAACTTGACCCCTGCCTGATCTAACAACGTCAAAGTCTCAGTTAAGTCCCGTAGGTGTTCCTCAAACGTCCTGGAATATATCATAACATCATCCAGGTACACTAAAGAATGCCTACCCAAGACCGGACTGAGTATGAAGTTTATGGCCCTCTGAAACGACGACGGCGCTGTCTTTAAACCAAACGGCATCCTACGGAATTGATAAGTGTGCCTACCATCCAAGAATGCTGTTTTATCCCTATCCTGTTCTGCCACCGGAATCACCCAATACGCCGATTTCGCGTCAAGAGTTGAGAAATACTTTGCAGCACCAAATTGATCTATTATCTCCTGTATTCAGGACAACGGATACACATCACCCTTAGTTATTTCGTTCACCTTCCGGTAGTCAACACGGAAACGATAACTACCATCCGGTTTCCGAACTAGCACAACAGGAGAGAGCCACGGTGACGTACTAGGCTCTATCACGCCCTGCCTCAACATTTTCTGGCACTCCTCCCTGATAACGTTCTTTGCCTGTTCTGGCAACCTCCACTGTCTCGTGTACACAGGCAAATGATCACCAGTTGGAATGGTGTGCTCAATCTTATCAAGGAGACCAATCTGGTCATCCTCTGTCACAAATAATTTCGGGAATTTCCACAAAACTCCTCTCAGTGCCTTCCTATCCGCCAGTGTAACATGTTGCAGATCTAGTGCTGAAATTAATTTTTCTACTTCCTCTACATTACGTGCAACATTTCTCGTCTCATTCTGTACTTTGGATGGTGTTTTAGTATCTATCATATCTAATGCACTACATTGTGCCGTGACGGTTGGCGTCTCAGCTGACTCACGGTGAAAGATTTCTGTTTACTCCACCATGGTTCCCTGAGATACCCTGTCACCTGCCCTGAAGCGAAAAATCTTATGTGAAAAATTGACAACTGGAATGAGTGCACCTTTATCGAGCACTACAATTAAATGATGAGGAATTAATAAGCTATCACATCTCCCAGCCACCTGAAGGGTGGTACCTGGTTGTAAGTGACGTCCCACGGCTACTTTAATAAATTTAACAGAATGTGGTGGGCAACTCTGTTTGGTCAATGCATGCAATGCACATGACCTCTTAAATGTGTCTGGAAGAGACTTAAAAATCAATTTTGGATAGTGCGCATTATATTTTTGCTTCCTTGTAATTGAAGCTACAACTGGGGGATGGTCGATCATCTCCACTGGGTAGGAAGTCTGTCCCAACTATAACCTGCAGTTCCTAGCCCCTTTTTGAGCAGACAAGGAATAACCAAACCGAGACAGAAAATCAGTCCCCATTAAGATGTGACCAGGAAAATCAAGGTTCTCTATGATCGTACATGTGTGAGGCTGCAATTCGCCATCAATCTCAAAATTAACTGTACATTGACCTACGATCTCAATCTTTTCCCCATTGACCGCTGTTAATGTCTTTGCACTACGTTTAAGACGTGCATACTTAAAATCGCCGAAGGCTGACTTTTTAATTACAGTTGCCTGGCTTCCCGTATCAACAAAAGCTGTCAATCTTACACCTTCCACTTTCACCTTAAAAGTAGGCCTACCATCACTAGGAGCCTTCTTTCATTCTCTCGTACTAGTAACTTTACAGTCCCTCTGTATGTGTCCGCGCTTCCCACAGGAGTAACACCTCCGTGGGTCCCTAATGGTACCCCGCGCAGGGTGGCTTGAACGTGCAGCTGTGGGCTGCTTCCCGCCTGACGAACTCGCGCCACAGTTACTCGTCTTGTCCCCCTCGCCTTTACTTAACGCCTCTACGTATGGGGACGACTGTGCGCCCGACTTCTCCGTGCGCATCTGTATGTCTAAGGCTGTGGTGGCATGTTGGACTAGTTCTTTATAACTCAATAACGCTCCCTCCGCAGATAAAAATGGCCCCATAGCAGTAGGTAACGTTCTGCAGAACAACTCTTTGGCTAATTGTTTGTTGTTTGGCTAAACTGCCTGACTCAAATTTAACCCCAGCTCCACAGTAAGATCGTCAACCCTACTCCATAATAGCGTCCCGAAATCTTTGATGGTGCTGCGGTCATCCTTCTTAAGTAACTGCAGGTAAATTTGAGCTTCATCCGCCGACACCTTTTCCTTAAACCTGTCCCTAATCGCTTGGACAAACTGAGGCCAAGTCGTGAGGTGCCGAAACTCTGTCAATCTCGCCAGTGGACTGGCTACGTCCACGCAAGCCCCCATAGCGAGAGTAATCTTCAAACTATCATCTGGGACAGCCTCCAGCATCGCACTAATCTGCCAAAGCCAGTCTTCCAATTGGCGGTTGTGTTCCACCTTATTAGACGGCAACTCTGTACCTCTGAGTGTCGGCAGAGTCATTTTGGGAATCATACTCATAATTCCCGGTGTGTGTGACGCGGGGCTACTGGAAGTGGGTGGCCCCTGGGTTTGAGATAGGGGTTGAGGCTGGGGTTGGTGTTGGGAAGGGTGTTGGGTGGCCTGGTGTTGGGGAAAAGGTAGGGTATGGCATGAGTGGCCTGGGGTTGGAATAGGTATGGGGTGGCCTCGGGTTGGGGTATGGATTGAGGTTGGGGTATGGTGTGGGTGGCCTGGGGTTGGGAAAAAGGTAGGGGTATGGCGTGGGTGGCCTGGGGTTGGGAAAAAGGTAGGGGGTGGCCTGGGGTTGGAGGAAGGGTTGGTATAGGAATTGAGGTTGGGTTGGTATAGGAATTGAGGATAGGGTTGGTATAGGAGGTGGGGTTGGGGTTGTTGTAGTGATGGGTGAGGTGTACGTAGGTGTTGTGGTATTGGTGTTATGTGAGGTAGTTCCTGCTGTTGGTGTGGTTGTTCATGTTCCCGTTGAACAGGTTGTTGATCATGTTCCCTACAGAACGAAGTGGGGCGTCCTACCGTACTAACTGATGCCCCCTGTCCAGCTCCCTGTATCCCCTGTTGGTACGGTGTCGATGTTGTAGGTGCGGGAACCCAAGACGGCACTCCCCAATCTTAAGAACATAAACATAAGAACATAAGAACAAAGGTAACTGCAGAAGGCCTATTGGCCCATACGAGGCAGCTCCTATCTATAACCACCCAATCCCACTCATATACTTGTCCAACCCGCGCTTGAAACAATCGAGGGACCCGACCTCCACCACGTTACGCGGCAATTGGTTCCACAAATCAACAACCCTGTTACTGAACCAGTATTTACCCAAGTCTTTCCTAAATCTAAACTTATCCAATTTATACCCATTGTTTCGTGTTCTGTCTTGTGTTGATATTTTTAATACCCTATTAATATCCCCCCTGTTATGTCCATTCATCCACTTGTAAACCTCTATCATGTCACCCCTAACTCTTCGCCTTTCCAGTGAATTCAACTTAAGCTTTGTTAATCTTTCTTCATATGAAAGATTTCTAATTTGGGGAATTAACTTAGTCATCCTACGTTGGACACGTTCAAGTGAATCCATATCCATTCTATAATGCGGCGACCAAAACTGAACTGCATAATCTAAATGGGGCCTAACCAGAGCAAGATATAGCTTAAGAACCACACCAGGTGTCTTGTTACTAACGCTTCGATTAATAAATCCCAGTGTCCTATTCGCCTTATTACGAACATTCATGCATTGATCCTTTTGTTTTAAATTCTTACTAATCATAACTCCCAGATCCCTTTCGCAATCTCAACACCATCTAGCTCGTATCTTGTAACTCTATCATCATTACCTAGCCTCAGAACTTTATATTTATCAGCATTAAACTGCATTTGCCAATCCTTTGACCATTTCAAAACCCTATCTAGATCAACTTGAAGTGATAGTGAGTCCTCCTCCGAATTAATTTCCCTACCGATTTTCGTATCATCGGCAAATTTGCAAATGTTGCTACTCAAACCTGAATCTAAATCATTTATATATATTATAAACAACAGAGGTCCCAGGACAGAGCCCTGAGGTACTCCACTAACAACATTATCCCACTCTGACTTAACCCCATTTATACTAACTCTCTGTTTCCTTTGGAATAGCCATGCCCTAATCCAAGTTAATATAGCACCCCCAATACCATGAGCTTCTATTTTTTTAATTAGTCTTTCATGTGGCACTGTATCAAAAGCTTTGCTAAAGTCAAGGTACACAACATCACAATCCTTACCACTATCAACTGCCTCAATTATGCTGGAATAAAAAGTTAGCAAATTTGTTAACCCTCAAACCGCGCATATCATATATAAAAGATATCGGTGACAAAACTGAAACCGCGCACATCATTTATATATGATTTCGTGTCTAGCACTATAATTTAAACGCCCCGCCTATGATAGGGGCAGCTATAGTACAGCCAGACGAGGAGTAGACCTCGTCTGGCGAAGGGTCTGCCAACGCCCCTTTTTTGCCACACTTCCCTACCCTATTGCGGCTAAAATATGCCACCTACGATTTTTTTTTATTTTTTCCGTGATCAGGGAACAAAAATGAACACTTCTATAAGACGAAAGAATTTTTTTTTTTTTTTTTTTGTAGCGCCTGTGGGTGTGAATTCCATTTGGGCCTCTAGCGGTTTGAGGGTTAAACATGAACGGCCATTTGTAAAACCATGTTGCGACTCATTTATTAATTTATGTTTTTCAAGATGGAAACGAATTGTATTTGCAATTATTGATTCAAGTAACTTTCCCACAATAGACGTTAGGCTAATTGGCCGATAGTTTGACGCAAGTGATCTATCTCCTTCCTTAAAAATTGGTACCACATTAGCTACCTTCCATGACTCTGGCACTCTGCCTGACTCTATTGATTTATTAAATATGGTAGACAGTGGCTCGGAAAGCTCCTCTTTGCATTCTTTAATCACCCTGGCAAACACTTCATCCGGCCCTGGGGATTTGTTTGGTTTTAGTTTTTCTAATTGTTTAATTACATCCTCCCTGGTAACTGCTAAACTAATCAACCTGTCCTCATCCCCACCCACATAGACTTGTTCGGCTGAAGGCATATTGTTAAGTTCTTCTTTAGTAAATACAGATATAAAATATTTGTTAAAAATACTACTCATATCCTTGTCATTATCCTTTATTTGACCTGTCTCAGATTTTAATGGACCTATCCTTTCCCTAGTCTTAGTTCGATATAACTGAAAAAACCCTTTAGGATTTGACTTTGCTTGCTCTGCTATGCGAACTTCATAGTTTCTTTTTGCTTTCCTAATCTCTTTTTTAACATTTTAACTAGTTGTATGAATTCCTGTTCTAAACTAACTTCCCCATTCCTAATCCTTTTGTACCAAGCTCTCTTTTTACCTATAGATTTTACCTTACCTGTTTTCTTGCCCGAAACGCATTGCGTAATAGTGGCTTTAGGCATTGTATGTACTAGCTCTATCTATATATCAATCCATTAATGTAACATCACTTGTATGTATGTACCTTACCTGAATAAACATATTTATTTATATTTATTTATTTATAAGGTTCTTTAAATTATTTGTTATCCACTTTGGGTCATTAGTATTCGATCTATTCAATTTGTATGGTATACTACATTCCTGTGCTTTGTTTAGAATATTCTTAAATAAGTTATATATTAAATCCACATCGAAATCCCCTTTTACGTCACCTATCGCTGGGTTCATGTCTCACTCTAAGACCGGCCCACACCCCATACCCAAGACTTTCCAATCTATTTGACCCAAAAAATTTCTTAGGCTATTAAAATCAGCTTTTCGAAAATCTGGCGCTTTAACAGAATTTTCTCCTACAGGTCTATTCCATTCTATGCTAAATTTGATTACTTTGTGATCACTGTTCCCTAGCTCACTCCCTATTTCGATGTCATTAATTTGTGTTTCCCTGTTAGTTAACACTAAATCTAAAATATTATTTTCTCGCGTTGGTTCCTTAATGTGTTGCGTAAGAAAGCAATCGTCAATTAATTCTAGAAAATCTTCTGCTTCACTATTCCCTGTTTTGTTCACCCAGTTTATTCCACTAAAATTAAAATCACCCATGACATAAATACTGTTAGATCTAGATATTTCATCCTATAGATGCTTTGCTTCCATTCTGTCTAAATTTGGTGGCCTATATATAACTCCTATTATAATATTATTTGCTTTTTCATTTAATTCTATCCAAATAGTTTCTGTGTGTGGCTCAGTTTTGATTCCCTCTTTGAGACTATATTTCAAATTGTCCCTAACATATATGGCTACTCCCCCTCCTCGTCTAATATATCTATCTGTGTGAAATAGTTTAAATCCATTTATCTGATATTCAGCTAATAGTTCTCTATTTTCTACATTCATTCACGTTTCGGTAAGTGCAATAATATCTATTTTTTCTGTGCAGACAAGAGCATTTAATTCATTAATTTTATTTCTTAGACTTCTACTGTTAGTGTAATATATCCTAAGTGAATTGTTATTTTGAGGCCCTTTTCTTTCCCTGATCATTTTGCCAATTCTTTTCTCCCACGAACACATACTTTTATTACCTCCTTCCTCCAAATCAATTCCCATACCACTATCTACTAACAGTTTAAACATAAACAAACACCTCTAACCACTGGTTCCAACGAGTTCGCAACAGCAACAACCCCAGCACTCGATAGATGCACCCCATCACGAGCATACATTTCATTTCTTCCATAGAAGTGTTCCCTGTTGTCTATGAAAGATATTGCATTTGATTTGCAATATCTTTCCAGCCGGCAATTGACACCAATTGCCCTCGACATCCATTCATTCCCACTCCCTTTCTTGGAAGAATGCCACATATGATCGGGATTCCTCCCTTGCTCCTAACTAATTCAATGGCTGTCCTGAATCTCTGTATTAGTTCCTCACTCCTAACTCGCCCAACATCATTACCCCCTGCACTAATACAAATAATGGGTTTCTTCCCATTTCCCGTCATAATATCATTAATGTTTCCAACAATGTCACCAATTCCAGCTCTTGGGACGAATCCTCGGATGGTTCTTCGCTCATGTCTATAATCGTGTGTGTACTGGAATGGGAAGATACCCTCGACTGCCCAGTTCTATGCAGAACCTGTGACCCCGGCGCCTCAGTCCCACTGACTCCACCTGTGACGTCAGCTATGTTATCTGAGCGGTCCACCAGGTCCCCCGTAGGATCGGAAGAGGTGCTCTCCTCTAAGCTTTCACTCCCACTGGTCCCTACTGACTGGTCACTGTCTGGGTTAAACATCCCCTGTGATTCCCGGTGTGCCATGCCTCTTGTGACTACCCTTTAATTCACCCTCAACCCGGACTCTCACTACAACCGTGATCTTATACAACACAAAAAAATCACAGCTCTTTTCCAAAAGAAAAAACTAACTAAATTCCCCAAAATAGGAAATACAACAATCAATCGAGAGAATTGCTGAAGTGAATCCAGTGAATGAACGCCTGACCTGCACTCGTGTCCGATCGTGAAATAATCTGCAGTTCAATTGCTGAAAACTAAGTCCTTTACATTAAAAAATTAAAGAATCTAATTTATATAAAACATTTAAAATGATAAAGTAACTAACGCGCAGCACTCGTGATGGATTAATAAAGAATATTTACTGTACTTGAACACTAGACACACTTGAAGTGAACAGCGTGGCCACAGATGACTGATGGAGCGGGACCAGCTGCACTGAAGAAACACAAGTCCCGCGCTTTTCCACTTAAAAGAATCACAATTTTAGTCTCCGAAGGAAAATAACTAGTTTTACTTTACTAAATCGCTCTAGCGATTAATATAGACACCCAGGACATGTATTTGCTTGCCAAAATTGAATTTTCACCAAAAACTGCAGTTTTTCTCAATGCTAGACTCTGCCAATTTTCCTGCACCCGGAAAAAAAATCAATCACCAAAATATCGCAAAACTCCCTTAACCCTTAAACCGCGCATATCATATATAAATGATATCAGTGACAAAACTGAAACCGCACACACATCATTTATATATGATTTCGTGTCTAGCGCTATAATTTAAACGCCCCACCTGGGATAGGGGCAGCTATAGTACAGCCACGACCGATAGTTGCCAGATGCCACCTAGAAAAAATTCCAGAACAACATTCTTGGGTGTTAGAGCGTCAGTATTGAGCAAGCCACCAAGGCTGGCACACGCAGCACGAGCTCACAGCACCGCTGTTCAGCTTGTGACCACAGCATCGCCTACAAATGCCATAATATATATGATACTGCTATTATTTAGCAGTGATAGTATTACTGAAGCCCCCTGACTGTGATAAAACTGACCAGGATTCTGATAATAGCAGGATTGTGGTGATATTTAGCACTGCTCCATGGAGGGAGGAATAAGGCTGTGGAGGGAGGGTTGTGGCGTCGTCTTCTGACTGTGTGTGGCCACCATTTATTGACTGCACTTACCATACCAGCTTAGTGGTTCGCTATGGTGAACACAAATGTAGATACTTATATATAACGTGTGTATAGTGTGAGATAACAGCGAGAGGTTGGGAGCCGCCATTTTGGTGAGGGAGGAGCGTCGTCTGCACGACTTGGCATGTTGTTTACTGGTGGCCACTATGGTCTTTGGGCACCATACCAGCTAATTTGTACAGGTATGGTGAATAAAACAGGTAGATACTTATATATAATGTGTGAATATAGCGTAATAACACCACAAACAATATTGTTGGAGGAGAAATATTAGTGCGTCTGGCCTTGAGGGCGGCCGCCGATCAGCTGACATCTTATTTATTTATTTATTTATTTATTTATGCATATACAAGAATGTACATAAGGAATGTGAGGATACAAATATGGTAATTACAGTCTTGTAAAGCCACTAGCACGCGCAGCGTTTCGGGCAGGTCCTTAATCTAAGAAAATTTTAAGGAGGTAAATACTTGCAAAATTATAGACAAAAAATGATAACAGATTACATGAAATGAAAAAAAGATGAGAGAAAATTGTAGGTACAGTATATTAAAGCACATAGGTAGCTAAGATTGATTGCAATGACAGCTTGAATGGTAGTTGACAAAAAAATTGGTAGGCATAATACAGCAGAAACAATATAAGATTGGTTGCAATGACAGCTTGAATGGTAGTTGACAAAAATTGGTAGTCACAATACAGCATATGGCTAGCACATAAAAGAAGACAGCAATGAACACAATGATAAGGTTGTTTGAAATAACATAAAAATTAGGAGATTGGGTAACACTAGGTACAGAGCAAATTTAAAGCTCAGTGTAGGAAACTAAGAAGATGAAGTTAGGTACTTTTTGGTTTTGCTTTTAAATAAGGCAAAAGTTTTACAGTTTTTCAATTCACTAGGGAGTGAGTTCCATAAACTAGGTCCCTTAATTTGCATAGAGTGTTTACACAGATTAAGTTTGACCCTGGGGATATCAAAGAGATATTTATTTCTGGTGTGGTGATAATGGGTCCTATTACATCTGTCCAGGGAGAGTTTCAGAGCATGGTTTGCATTTAAGAACAGGGTTTTGTAAATGTAGTTGACACAAGAGAATGTGTGGAGGGAGTTAATATTTAGCAAGTTTAGGGATTTAAACAAGGGAGCTGAGTGTTGTCTGAAAGCTGAGTTAGTTATCATTCTGATAGCAGATTTTTGCTGTGTGATGATGGGCTTAAGGTGGTTTGCAGTGGTAGACCCCCATGCACAGATGCCATAATTAAGATAGGGGTAAATTAGTGCATAATATAGTGAGAGGAGAGCAGAGTTAGGAACATAATATCTGATTTTGGAGAGTATACCAACTGTCTTAGAGACTTTCTTAGTTATGTGTTGAATGTGGGTGCTGAAGTTGAGTCTCTTGTCTAGGAATAGGCCAAGAAACTTGCCATCATCTTTATTACTGATGTTAATGTTGTCTATCTGTAGCTGAATTGCATTTGATGATTTGCTTCCAAATAAGATGTAGTAAGTCTTTTCGATGTTTAATGTTAGTTTGTTCGTTGACATCCATAAGTGGACTTTTTTTAATTCATTATTCACAACATTATTTAGTGTATGTGGGTTGAGGTTTGAATAGATAAGAGTAGTATCGTCAGCAAACAGTATAGGTTTGAGAATATTAGAGACATTAGGCAGATCGTTTATATATATAAGAAATAGAAGAGGTCCTAAGATGCTGCCCTGTGGCACTCCAACGGTAATTGGTAGAGTGGACGAAGTTGTATCATTGATGGTTACATATTGGTGTCTGTCACTAAGATAGGATCGGATGTAGTCAAGGGCAAGGCCTCGGATTCCATAATGCTGGAGTTTAAGTAAGAGGTAGTTGTGATTAACAGTATCAAAGGCTTTTCTTAGGTCAATGAAGAGTCCAATCGGAAACTCATTTTTGTCAAGGGCTGAGTAGATAACGTCAAGGAGACTAATGATTGCATCGTTGGTGCTCTTTTGGGACCGGAAGCCAAACTGGCAGGGGCTGAGTATGTCGAATTTTACGAGGTAGGAATAGAGCTGTTTGTAAATAATTTTTTCAAATATTTTTGATAGAATGGGTAGATTTGATATTGGTCTATAATTGTTTATGTCCGCCGGATTGCCTCCTTTATGGACTGGCGTTACTCTTGCTTTTTTGAGGATATCAGGGAAGGTGTGACACTCTATAGATTTGTTGAACAGTAGTGCTATGGGTGGGGCAAGGGCATGGGAGGCTCTCTTGTACACAATGGACGGAATTTCACTGGTGTTCCCTGCCTTGGTTTTTAGAGAGTGTATGATGGACACAACATCTGCCGGGCTGATTGGTGAAAGGAGAAGAGAGTTTGGATAGCTGCCTGAGAGATATGTGTTAATATGTGTCTGAGTCTGTGGGATTTTACTGGCAAGATTAGCACCAACCGATGAAAAGAAACTATTAAATTCATTTGCCATTTCTAAATCAGTTGACGGTATATCCCCCTCCTTGTAGAGTTTTATCTGGTTATGTGAGTGTTGCTTAGTTCCTAGGATACTAGAGATAGTTTTCCAAGTGTTTTTCATGTTGCCTTTTGCTTCATTGAATCTATTCACATAATATGCAAGTTTTGCCTTTCTTATGATACTGGTAAGCATTGATGAGTACCTTTTAGCTACTTCCTTTGAAACTAGGCCAATCCTAACTTTCTTCTCATATTCATGTTTCTTGTTGATTGAGTTGAGAATGCCACTTGTGAGCCATGGATTGTTTAATCTTTTGTCAGTTACTTGCTTTGTAAGAAGGGGACAATGAAGGTTGTAGAGGCTTAGAGTTTTGGAGAGGAAGAGGTTAGCTAATGAATTTATATCATGGGTATTATTGAATTCAGAATCCCAGTTAATATTGTGAAGTGCCTCTGTAAGATTGTCTAAAGCTGATTCACTGTGTAGCCTAAATGAAAGTTTCTTGCTTTTTGGTGGTGTTATGTCCATGTTCGCTATGAGAAAGGTAGGATAGTGGTCAGTTGTTCTGTCGTAGATTATACCAGATACAAGGGGAGCTGTTATGTTTGTCCATATGTGGTCCAAGGTAGTGGCTGATGTTTGAGTGACTCGGGTAGGTTTGGTGATTGTGGGGATTAGCATACAGGAGTTCATGCTGTTAAGGAAATAGTCAACTTGAGAGCAATTTTGTTGACCCAGGTCAATATTAAAGTCTCCTCCCAGAATGATGTGGTTTTTGTTGAGATTGTTGTTTATAATAAGATTCCTTAGGTTGTCTGAGAAAGAAGCTATGTTAGTATTGGGAAATCTATAGATGGCTCCAATAGTCAGGGAGGATTTAAGGGATTTAATTGTAAACTGAGCAAAAGTATATTCACAGTAGTCATCTCTGTCACTAATAACACTGTTGCAGATAAATGTATCTCGGTAATATATAGCTGTGCCACCACCTTTTTTATTAGGCCTACAGTTATGAATGGCTTTATAACCAGCTAAGTTGTAGAGTTGGGTATAGTCTTTATTTAGCCAAGTTTCTGTTAAAATAATGAACGATAGGTTAGTACCTAGTGCTGTGAGTAGTGCATTTAAATCGTCAAAATGTTTACCAAGTGATCTAACATTTTGGTTATAAACTGATAGACAGGTGCTATTTTGGAGTTTGTTTTTAGCCTGGTGTGCTGTGAAATACTTGCAATAATGATGATCAATGTGCTGGTTGGTATAGATATGAGACAGAAGATTTTGATCAGGATCAATATCAGTGTGCATAGAGATGCAGAGGGATCACGATACAAGATACACGATAAAGCAAAACACAAGAATAAGAGCAGATACAATAAAATAGTAACAATTTAGAAGTAAAATAAAGATCCAATAGATAGCCAGGGAGGACACAGAAGTTACATAAAATAAAACACAAAAAATCAGTAGAGACTGACAATATAAATGTAAAATAAAAAATAATAAGAAAAATAATAATCATAAAAAAAATGATCTTGAAGATAATTAGCTTAGTAATGGTTAATTAACAGGGTAATAAAAAGCCCTAGGTTTAGTGACAAGGGGATTAACTAAGAACAAATAATTAAGAGTATAAAACAGGCAAAGATGACAAACAAAAAATAAAGTAAAAATTAAAATAAAAATAAACACCTTTGGAAAGGAAAGGCAGAGCTTAAGTACACTTTGGTTGTATGTGAGACTACAAATTATGTTCTGGTTATTCAGCTGATATCCCACAGTCATCCAGGAAAGAAGTGAGGTGTGCTTCAGTGGTTATGACATAAGTTTTTCCAGAGTTTTTCCAGAGTCAAAGGCACAATCTTTGTGCCTTTACTCATCATATAAGCTTAGATGTACAGTTATGGTGAACAAAACATGTAAATACGAATATATAACGTCTGTGTACAGAGAATAAATGCAAAAACAGTATTGTGGGAGGAGAATGAGGGTGAGTGAGGTGGTGTTGAGGGAGGGAGTGGCTCGCTGGTGTTTGGCGGTCACTCCTCGTTGCTTTTTGACTCACAAGACCAACTTAGTAGTTCGTTATGGTGAACAAAACATGCAGATACTTATATATAACCTGTGTATATAGTGTAACAACAGCAAAACTATTTGTTTATTGTTTTATAAACATAATAATTGAATCACTATTATGCACACCATAATTTTGAGTACAGCGATGGTTCACACATTTTATTATATAAATATACCACAATTCACTGTATGGAATAATATTACTGCAAAAAAACTAAGAAAAAATCAATCAGAGACATTGAAATAATTAGGTAATAATATATTTGTGGCAACTGCCGTCTGACAGCTCGGGTGGAGTAGACCTCGTCTGGCGAAGACTCTGCCAACGCCCCTTTTTTGCCACACTTTCCTACCCTATTGCGGCTAAAATATGCCACCTACGATTTTTTTGTTATATTTTCCGTGATCAGGGAACAAAAATGAACGAAAGAATTTTTTTTTTTTTTTTTTTTTGCGCCTGTGGGTGTGAATTCCATTTGGGCCCCTAGCGGTTTGAGGATTAATAAGCAAAAAGGTTTTTTTCGTTCACAGATATAAATGCGCTGTTATTTAATACTGACGCTGTATACAGAACAATACTGACACCTTGGGCGGTTTCAACACTCATTAATTCGGGCGGTTTCAACACTCAAGTTTGTATAATAGCCTTCTCCACGATAGGGTGACATACACTAAGACCGGCCACACATAGGTGGTATACAATGGTCTAAAAACCTCTTTATTCAAGTTTCTTAAGGATGTTCCGACTTTTGCCAGAGTAGAGTATGCGGCAGACGTTATTCTATATATATGAGTCACTGGAGTTGAGTTTGGTGTTATATCCACTCCCACGTGATTTTCACTAGACGTTATAGGGAGGTAGTTTCCTTTGTTCGTATATTGGCGTTGCGGTCTCTTAGCTCTTGTCCTCCATTTCCATAACCTTGCACTTGTTATTGTTGGACTCTAGCAGCCATTTGTCGGACCATCTCTGCAACATGTTCAAGTTATGCTGGAGAATCTTACAATCCTCATCTGTCTAATCCCGTTTCTTTAGTTTTGCATCATCTGCAAACATTGACATAAAAGTCTCGACTCCTGCAGTCAAGTCATTTACATATATGAGGAATAGTATGGGACCAGGCACCGATTGTTGAGGCACCCCGCTTGTTACTGTACTCCAGTCCGACTCCTCGCCCTTCATTTTCACTCTGACACCTGACTGTCAGGTGTCAGAGTCATACCTTACCCATGGTATTGCGTTTCTGTTTACTCCCACCTATTTCTCAAGTTTGTATAATAGCCTTCTGTGTGATACTCTATCAATGGCGTTTTATCACTTCATAAATATACAATCTGCCCATCCTTCTCTGTCTTGTCTTATTTTCGTTACCTAATCATTTAATCATTAAACTCCAGGAGGTTCGTCAGGCATGATTTCCCTGCTCTAAAGCCGTGTTTTTGTTTACTTACAAACCTAATTTTTCTAGGTGTGAAACTAGTCTTAATCCTATTATTGTTTCAAGTACTTTGCAAGGGATGCTTGTGAGTGACATTGGTCTGTAGTTAACTGCCTCTTCTGTGTCTCCTTTCTTCTAGATTGGCACCACACTTGCCTTCTTCCAGCAGTTTGGCAATTCCCACTGTGTAAGTGACTCATTATAAATTTGTGCGAGAGGAATGCTGAGGGCCTGTGCTGCTTCTTTTAACATCCATGGTGCTATTCTATATGGCCCAGAAGCTTTATTTGAATCAAGTGATGGTAGCTGTATTTTTACTTCCTTTGCCTCCCCTTTTCGTAACCTGGTCACGTGGTCATTCGCTGTCATTTTCCATCTTATATGGCTATGTAGGAGTTTCGGTTGGCTCTTTGCTTTGAAGGCAATATTATTTTTATAGTTTCTTTCTGCCAATCATCTTATGTTTATGAAGTCATTGCTGGCCCTGTTGCATCTATTCCTGTTTACCTCTGTCCTTTGCCTTCTATATTTCCTCCACTCCCTCTTGCTTTATGCTTTTGTTTCCAGGCAATGTCTATTTAACCTCGGGTTATTATATGTTCTCCAACTTTTCGATCTTAATGGTGGTATGAATCTCCCTTCTGCCTATTCTGCCCTTCTACCTACCTTACCCCTAAATGTCCACCCATGTCTACTATTTTAAGCAATGCTGTTTGTTGACCAAATTGTATATTTGCTGTTTTTCTGCCATGTTACCCCCTTTTTTATTTGTATATTTTCTCAACACAATTTATACTTTAATCTCAGTTAATATTAGGTTTTAGTCTTAGGGTTTTCCTGCCCGAAACGATTTGTGTAATAGTGACTTTAGGCATTGTATGTACTAGCTCTATCTATAAATCCATCAATGTTTGTATCTCACCTTGTATGCATATACTTTACCTGAATAAACATTTGATTTGATTTGATTCTTTGCATCTCAGTTATACTGAGATGGTTAGACCACTATCCTACCTTTCTCATAGCGAACATGGACATAACACCACCAAAAAGCAAGAAACTTTCATTTAGGCTACACAGTGAATCAGCTTTAGACAATCTTACAGAGGCACTTCACAATATTAACTGGGATTCTGAATTCATTAATACCCATGATATAAATTCATTAGCTAACCTCTTCCTCTCCAAAACTCTAAGCCTCTACAACCTTCATTGTCCCCTTCTTACCAAGCAAGTAACTGACAAAAGATTAAAAAATCCATGGCTCACAAGTGGCATTCTCAACTCAATCAACAAGAAACATGAATATGAAAAGAAAGTTAGGATTGGCCTAGTTTCAAAGGAAGTAGCTAAAAGGTACTCATCAATGCTTACCAGTATCATAAGAAAGGCAAAACTTGCATATTATGTGAATAGATTCAATGAAGCAAAAGGCAACATGAAAAACACTTGGAAAACTATCTCTAGTATCCTAGGAACTAAACAACACTCACATAACCAAATAAAACTCTACAAGGATGGGGATATACCGTCAACTGATTTAGAAATGGCAAATGAATTTAATAGTTTCTTTTCATCGGTTGGTGCTAATCTTGCCAGTAAAATCCCACAGACTCAGACACATATTAACACATATCTCTCAGGCAGCTATCCAAACTCTCTTCTCCTTTCACCAATCAGCCCGGCAGATGTTGTGTCCATCATACACTCTCTAAAAACCAAGGCAGGGAACACCAGTGAAATTCCGTCCATTGTGTACAAGAGAGCCTCCCATGCCCTTGCCCCACCCATAGCACTACTGTTCAACAAATCTATAGAGTGTCACACCTTCCCTGATATCCTCAAAAAAGCAAGAGTAACGCCAGTCCATAAAGGAGGCAATCCGGCGGACATAAACAATTATAGACCAATATCAAATCTACCCATTCTATCAAAAATATTTGAAAAAATTATTTACAAACAGCTCTATTCCTACCTCGTAAAATTCGACATACTCAGCCCCTGCCAGTTTGGCTTCCGGTCCCAAAAGAGCACCAACGATGCAATCATTAGTCTCCTTGACATTATCTACTCAGCCCTTGACAAAAATGAGTTTCCGATTGGACTCTTCATTGACCTAAGAAAAGCCTTTGATACTGCTAATCACAACTACCTCTTACTTAAACTCCAGCATTATGGAATCCGAGGCCTTGCCCTTGACTACATCCGATCCTATCTTAGTGACAGACACCAATATGTAACCATCAATGATACAACTTCTTCCACTCTACCAATTACCGTTGGAGTGCCACAGGGCAGCATCTTAGGACCTCTTCTATTTCTTATATATATAAACGATCTGCCTAATGTCTCTAATATTCTCAAACCTATACTGTTTGCTGACGATACTACTCTTATCTATTCAAACCTCAACCCACATACACTAAATAATGTTGTGAATAATGAATTAAAAAACGTCCACTTATGGATGTCAACGAACAAACTAACATTAAACATCGAAAAGACTTACTACATCTTATTTGGAAGCAAATCATCAAATGCAATTCAGCTACTGATAGACAACATCAACATCAGTAATAAAAATGATGGCAAGTTTCTTGGCCTATTCCTAGACAAGAGACTCAACTTCAGCACCCACATTCAACACATAACTAAGAAAGTCTCTAAGACAGTTGGTATACTCTCCAAAATCAGATATTATGTTCCTAACTCTGCTCTCCTCTCACTATATTATGCACTAATCTACCCCTATCTTAATTATGGTATCTGTGCATGGGGGTCTACCACTGCAAACCACCTTAAGCCCATCATCACACAGCAAAAATCTGCTATCAGAATAATAACTAACTCTGCTTTCAGACAACACTCAGCTCCATTGTTTAAATCCCTAAACTTGCTAAATATTAACTCCCTCCACACATTCTCTTGTGTCAACTACATTTACAAAACCCTGTTCTTAAATGCAAACCATGCTCTGAAACTCTCCCTGGACAGATGTAATAGGACCCATTATCACCACACCAGAAATAAATATCTCTTTGATATCCCCAGGGTCAAACTTAATCTGTGAAAACACTATGCAAATTAAGGGACCTAGTCTATGGAACTCACTCCCTAGTGAATTGAAAAACTGTAAAACTTTTGCCTTATTTAAAAGCAAAACCAAAAAGTACCTAACTTCATCTTCTTAGTTTCCTACACTGAGCTTTAAATTTGCTCTGTACCTAGTGTTACCCAATCTCCTAATTTTTATGTAATATCAAACAACCTTATCATTGTGTTCATTGCTGTCTTCTTCTATGTGCTAGCTATATGCTGTATTGTGACTACCAATTTTTGTCAACTACCATTCAAGCTGTCATTGCAACCAATATTATATTGTTTCTGCTGTATTGTGCCTACCAATTTTTTTTGTCAACTACCATTCAAGCTGTCATTGCAATCAATCTCAGCTACCTATGTGCTTTAATATACTGTACCTACAATTTTCTCTCATCTTTTTTTCATTTCATGTAATCTGTTATCATTTTTTTGTCTATAATTTTTGCAAGTTTTTACCTCCTTAAAATTTTCTTAGATTAAGGACCTGCCCGAAACGCTGCGCGTGCTAGTGGCTTTACAAGACTGTAATTACCATATTTGTATCCTCACATTCCTTATGTACATTCTTGTATATGCATAAATAAAATAAAAATAAAAATAAAATAAAATAAAATACTTGGTCCATCATTTCCTGGACAGTCTTCCCTCTAAGTTCCTCCTCCCGCTGCATACTTCCCCGATACTCTCTTAATTTTATGTAACATTTTAGCCTCTTATGTTTCATATAAGTATGTTGGTGTGTAAGTGATTATGACTCACATGCTGCTTAGAGTAAGGTGGTGGATGAGTGTTCATGATTTTTATGTTGATTTCAGTAAGGCAGTGGATGAGTGCTTATGGTCTGAATGTTATAGTAAAACTAGATACAATGTATTTTATAACTTTTTCTGAGTCGTTAAACCGTATTGAAAATCTTATTTAATTTGTGCCTTTCTATTTAGGTACTAATCAAATCAGCACTTGCATGCTCATGTGAATGTCTGAGTGACTGTTTATGTTGGTGTGTGTTTGTGCTAATTATGCCTGGACCATACATATATAGACATCATTTACGTTACTTTCACAATCAAACACATTCAAATGTTCATGAACAGTAACAAATGAAGAAATATTATTCATATACAGTTTACTTATTTTTAAATTTGTTAACTCACTAACCCACACAAAACAAGCAACACTAGATTTCCTTTGGCTTATTAGATTCTTGGTGTTTACACAAGATAAGATCTGTGTTTATGAAAGAGTAATCAGAAGGCGTCGTAGCCCAGCTGTGGGAGCGTCCTCCGCGGCCTCGTAGCCCAGCTGTGGGAGCGTCCTCCGCGGCCTCGTAGCCCAGCTGTGGGAGCGTCCTCCGCGGCCTCGTAGCCCAGCTGTGGGAGCGTCCTCCACGGCCACGTAGCCCAGCTGTGGGAGCGTCCTCCGCGGCCTCGTAGCCCAGCTGTGGGAGCGTCCTCCGCGGCCTCGTAGCCCAGCTGTGGGAGCGTCCTCCGCGGCCTCGTAGCCCAGCTGTGGGAGCGTCCTCTGCGGCCTCGTAGCCCAGCTGTGGGAGCGTCCTCCGCGGCCTCGTAGCCCAGCTGTGGGAGTGTCCTCCGCGGCCTCGTAGCCCAGCTGTGGGAGCGTCCTCCGCGGCCTCGTAGCCCAGCTGTGGGAGCGTGTTACGGCCCTCTCGGGACGCAACGGGGTTCTTACTCTGATGTTGTTAGAGGAAGTTGTATCCGACCCCAAGCCAGTAGTGGCTTTCAAGGGATGTGATCCGTGACGCAAGAAACTTAAAGAGGGAAGGGAAAGAAAGTTAAGAACTTAAGACTATAATTACCATCACCAATAAATAATATATAAAAAGAGTACATGGGGGAGGGGTATTAACACTATACAGGGGAATTATTCACACAATTGTCTTCTGAAGACTCTGGATCCACGCTCTCGGTGCTGAGTCCTCGGTGCTTTCGTGGTCTCTTGACGAATCCTTCGACCAAGCTGAGTCTACCCCAAACACAGGCCAGCCAAAACACAGTTCCACTGGGGGCACCGCCGTGGAGGCCGTCAACCACAAATCCAGTAGGTCTGCTGGCAGGTTCCGGATCAGCAAGGCTGGTCAGGCCACTCCACGAGCGATGTAAGGGTAACGCCCTAGACAGGAGCCTCGTGTGATACCACAAATCACTCTCCTGTCCTCAATACCCCAGTGGATAATCGTCTCTAGCAGTCGGTCCCGGGTAATCCTTCTACTGCCACTCCACTGGCAGGGTAACACACCACAGTGTTCTTCCGGGAGACGACTTCACAGCTGCTGCAGCAAGGCACAAGGTATGGGGACGGCTGCCTCGGGTAGACTGACTCAACTTCCATCACAGCAGTCCCAGGTCGACTCTGTAAGCAGACACGTCATCAATAACTGGGACACACTAAGGCACCTCACTTACAGGCTCAGACACAAACGCCCACCTATCTACTCCATAGATGGCGCTGGTGTCTGAGCACCACCTCACCAGAGGTCAGCAGCGGCTGTGTTGAGCGCTGAACAGGACAGGAAACTGGCCCTCGTAGCCAGTACACGTCGTCCTCGCCAGGTGTCGTCGTCCATTTGGTGGGGGTTTCGGGAGCTGACCCACAGATGGCGCGGTCATCACTGCTCCGTGCTCGGACGCTGGATCCGGGTTCGTAACAGAGCGTCCTCCGCGGCCTCGTAGCCCAGCTGTGGGAGCGTCCTCCGCGGCCTCGTAGCCCAGCTGTGGGAGCGTCCTCCGCGGCCTCGTAGCCCAGCTGTGGGAGCGTCCTCCGCGGCCTCGTAGCCCAGCTGTGGGAGCGTCCTCCGCAGCCTCGTAGCCCAGCTGTGGGAGCGTCCTCCGCGGCCTCGTAGCCCAGCTGTGGGAGCGTCCTCCGCGGCCTCGTAGCCCAGCTGTGGGAGCGTCCTCCGCGGCCTCGTAGCCCAGCTGTGGGAGCGTCCTCCGCGGCCTCGTAGCCCAGCTGTGGGAGCGTCCTCCGCGGCCTCGTAGTCCAGCTGTGGGAGCGTCCTCCGCGGCCTCGTAGCCCAGCTGTGGGAGCGTCCTCTGCAGCCTCATAGCCCAGCTGTGGGAGCGTCCTCCGCGGCCTCGTAGCCCAGCTGTGGGAGCGTCCTCCGCGGCCTCGTAGCCCAGCTGTGGGAGCGTCCTCCGCGGCCTCATAGCCCAGCTGTGGGAGCGTCCTCCGCGGCCTCGTAGCCCAGCTGTGGGAGCGTCCTCCGCGGCCTCGTAGCCCAGCTGTGGGAGCGTCCTCCGCGGCCTCGTAGCCCAGCTGTGGGAGCGTCCTCCGCGGCCTCGTAGCCCAGCTGTGGGAGCGTCCTCCGCGGCCTCGTAGCCCAGCTGTGGGAGCGTCCTCCGCGGCCTCGTAGCCCAGCTGTGGGAGCGTCCTCCGCGGCCTCGTAGCCCAGCTGTGGGAGCGTCCTCCGCGGCCTCGTAGCCCAGCTGTGGGAGCGTCCTCCACGGCCTCGTAGTCCAGCTGTGGGAGCGTCCTCCGCGGCCTCGTAGCCCAGCTGTGGGAGCGTCCTCTGCGGCCTCATAGCCCAGCTGTGGGAGCGTCCTCCGCGGCCTCGTAGCCCAGCTGTGGGAGCATCCTCCGCGGCCTCGTAGCCCAGCTGTGGGAGCGTCCTCCACGGCCTCATAGCCCAGCTGTGGGAGCGTCCTCTGCGGCCTTATAGCCCAGCTGTGGGAGCGTCCTCCGCGGCCTCGTAGCCCAGCTGTGGGAGCGTCCTCCGCGGCCTCATAGCCCAGCTGTGGGAGCGTCCTCGTAGCCCAGCTGTGGGAGCGTCCTCGTAGCCCAGCTGTGGGAGCGTCCTCCACGGCCTCATAGCCCAGCTGTGGGAGCGTCCTCCGCGGCTTATAGCCCAGCTGTGGGAGCGTCCTTCGCGGCCTCGCAGCCCAGCTGTGGGAGCGTCCTCTGCGGCCTCGTAGCCCAGCTGTGGGAGCGTCCTCCGTGGCCTCATAGCCCAGCTGTGGGAGCGTCCTCTGCGGCCTTATAGCCCAGCTGTGGGAGCGTCCTCCGCGGCCTCGTAGCCCAGCTGTGGGAGCGTACTCCGCGGCCTCATAGCCCAGCTGTGGGAGCGTCCTCGCAGCCCAGCTGTGGGAGCGTCCTCCGCGGGCTCGTAGCCCAGCTGTGGGAGCGTCCTCCACGGCCTCGTAGTCCAGCTGTGGGAGCGTCCTCCGCGGCCTCGTAGCCCAGCTGTGGGAGCGTCCTCTGCGGCCTCGCAGTCCGGAGTTCCACCCATTCTTCGATACACGCTTCTTTTACTGTTCTCGTAATAAATGTTTTTTCATGTTTCTTTTATTCTTAAGAACTGAACATTAATATGGAAAAAATATTGTAAATTATTAGAGAATCTTAAGAGAAAATTTGAGATCAAATCAATATGGATGTGACTATGGAACATTAGTAAGTCCGGGACACAGTGTTGCCTAGATAATAGTCTTTTGGTCACCTAAACGTTTGATGTAAATTATCTGTCCATGTGCGCGGGTACCATCCTAGCAGTCTTCACCTTGTTGTGTTAACAGAATCATGAAATAACTTTCTAGCCTATACTCTTCCTGGTACCTTCTCTTTGTCTCACCTATGTTTAGTGCTTTCCATTTGTCAGTTTTAAAGGAAAGTGACCATCTGTCCGACCACCGCTTGAGCGCATCAAGATCTCCTTGTACTCTCCCTCAAACGTCTTCGCTTGTAAATCTCAGCAATTATGCATAATCCGCAAGTAAGGATACTTAAGACTTTCTTCTCTTGGTTTGATGACATTTATCACAATTTGAATGACCCAAATGATCTCGCGAGGGTACACTAATTGCATTTTTTTATACTTGCAACTGTTCGCTGCTGATTTCTCTTCTTTCAGCATTACTCTCTGTTTTCAACCAATGATATGATCTCTCCTCCACACCAGCACTCCTTTAGTTATCAAATACTGGTCGTCAATTTTGGGATGGAGACCAACTAAATGGAACTGTGTTACACGTTTGTTGATTATCAATGAAAATATTAGCACCTAACTTTTCTTCCCTTAGTTTTATCAGTTTTATTTAAACAGAATTCTTATTAACTTGTAGGGCATTATCTGCCTTAACTAAATCCATGCTGGTGGTCTGAGATAATTTTTTTTTAGTGTTCCAAGAGACGTTTCCTTGCAAGCTTCTCTAACACCTAACTGAGAATGATCGATAATGAAGCTACTGTGTAGTTTAGTGGCTCCTGTGTCCTTTCTTTCTGGCACGTTGGCACTACATTGGCTGTCTTCCATTCTTTTGGCAGCTCCCTCTTTTTTACTGATGAGTGGAAGAGTTAATGGGAGGCTCAAATCCGCAGCTACATCTTTCAGTCTCCACAAATACCACTTGTTGTTTACAGTATGTTGGTGGGTGAGTGTTTATGACTCATATGTGGCTTACAGTATGTTGGTGGGTGAGTGTTTATGACTCATATGTGGCTTACAGTATGTTGGTGGGTGAGTTTTTATGAGTATCACAGTATCAACCAAATCTGGAGCATCCTAAGACCTGACCAGGTTAGGTTTCAGCGAGCACCCCCAAAAAACTAAACTATCCCTCTCTTTCAGGTACCTCCACCCAAGGAAGATGAAACCACAACCAAACTACAACTTGGTGGGACTGAAGGATGGACACGGAGAGCAGACACAACTGCAACCTGCCCCGAGAGGAGAGGGGAGCCTTGTCAACACTGAAGTCGAGAACGGACATCGTGATTAAACCCGCGGATGAGGGAGGCACTGTCGTCGTCTGGAGACGGGATAACTATACACGGGAAATGGAACGACAGCTGGCGGACACAGCGGCATACCACCGGATCATAAACCAAGACGCTACTCTGAAGAACGCCCAGACAAGGAGCAGGAATTTAGTCCTCAAGCTTTATGAAAATAAAGACCGAGATGGGAATAGGGGGTTCATGCAAACAAGGTCAAGGGACTTTTACAAAGCCTTTGAGTCTGCCATCCTATAGCTTTATCTTCTACCAGAGATTAAGAGACCAGTGCTGGGCGGCTGCTGGGCTCCTACCAGACTGGAAGACTGGATGTGTACAGCCTTCCTCAACCCCCTTCTACGTCTCCTACCGGAACGCCTTCAAGACACAACAGACTTCTTGAACAAGATAGCCAGCATCAGAGATCCAGCTCCATGCATAGCCTGCCTTTTCTCAATGGATGTGGTATCGCTCTACCCGAGCATACCACACAGAGAGGCAGCCAAAGTGGTAGCAACCTTTTTTTGATGAAAACAAACAGAGAATTACACAACAACTGCGAGAAGCGGAAGTATGGAGGCCGCCTCACAGACAGTTATTTGAGGAAGCAATACTCCATGTAATGAGGGATACCCTTCTTCAATTCGATGGTAAGGCATATAGACGAAGGGCACTGCCATAGGAGCGTCCAGTAGCGTAGCTATTACTGACATCTTTTTGCATGTAGTATTTGAAAGGGAGAGATCCCACAGAGAAGACGCCCCAGCAGTGTACCACAGATATATATGGACGATATCTTTGAAATCATGGTAGGAGGACTCCCACGTCTAGAGGGTTTCTTTGCCTGGGCGAACACAGTCCATGTAAACATTAAATTAACCCTAGAACACGACGACACCACAATAAATTTCCTGGACACCACAGTGAACGTGGACGAGACAACCCGACACCTGAACACGAAGGCGTATAAATAACCTACGAGCCTTCACACATACCTGAAGTTCGACCCATGCCATCCGCTAGTCCTAAAGAAATCATTACCCTACTCCCTAGGATTACGCCTTAAAAGAATAAACAGCAAGGACGAAACCCTCTATCACCATCTAGACGACCTATGGTAGATGTTTAGGTGCAGAAGTTACCATGAGGAAATGCTCAACTACGCCCAAGAGAAACTATGAAGGAAGACCAGAGAACAACTTCTCAGGCCCCCGGCCCCACGGTTGAAGGATAGGAGATGATCCTCCCTACACTGTTCTTTCCTGGTTTTCTGGGAAACTAAAACAAAAATCTCAGACATATGGACCTGGATGAGGGAGACATACAGTGACCACCCCTCTTGGGAGAATTTTTCGCAAAATCCACCAATGTTTGCGTGGAGGCGAGGTAAGTCCCTCAAGGATCACCTCGTCCGAGCAGGTCTACAACCCGGCACCCACGACCCGACAAGGGAGTAGGACAACCATGCCGAAGGAACCCGTCAAAACCCACCAGCGCAGACCTAACCTGACACAAGAGCCTGCACAACACACCATGGTAACCGAAGTATGTGGAGTTGTTAGGAGGGACCTACATGCAAACAGTCATATTTGGTGTATGTGGGGTCATAACATCCTTCCATCGCAAGAGATGGGTACACGATTGCACAGTGTACACATCCATACTGACATGGACCGCAAAACAATATCATGAATTATATATTCACAATCAATAGTTAAGAGTTGCACAACACTAAATGCAAGCAATAATAATAATAATACAACAATAATAATATAGCAACATACAATACAGTATATATAATACAGATAAAATAAATCATCAAGTTTATATGAAACTACAAGTATATAGCAATATACAAGCAAATACAAGCAAATACAACCAGGAAGTTTTATGACGGTCTTTCAAATTCAGGTATTTCTCAAGAAAACACCTGAATTAGGCACGGGCTAAGACATTCAATTTTCCAGGAATATGATGTATGTGGAGATTAAATTCCTGCTAAAACAACGACCATCTTAAAATCTTCTGATTATTAAGCTTCATTGTCTCAATGAATGTTAAAGGATTATTGATCAGTATACACGTCTACCTTATTCCCTTGTAAATAGATTTCGAATTTTTACATGCCAAAACAGGAGCATAAACCTCTTTCTCAACAACACAGTAATTCTTCTCTGTACTATTAAATTTTCTCGAAAAATAATATACTGGATGTTCTTCACAATCAATTCCGACTTGGAGTAGGACAGCACCTGTCCCCAAACCAGAAGCATCTATATACAGTACAAAAGGCTCATCAAACTCTGGACCAGCGAGAACTGGAGATGAAGACAAAATACTTTTTAAACCATTAAAGGCTTCTTGACACTGGGTAGTCCATTTAAACTTTATCTTGCAAGAAGCGAGAGGACGGAGTGGAGCAACGGTGCCCAAGCACTTGAACCATCGGGGATCGAACACAAACGTATTTTATAAGCAACACAGATCTTATAAATTTCAGCAAACTGAAGTGTACACAGTTGTTCTCACCAGTTCTTTAAGGTTTATCAGTTAGTTATTGAACTAAGTTAATTAATCAATATTAAAGTTATGTTTATCAGTTAGTTATTGAACTACGCCTGGAACCCGTAGGTGCGGGACTCTGAAGTCCTCCTCCTTGGGCTCTAGCAGCCCCAGGCTCTGCTTCAGGAGGCTGGGGTCGTTCTTGCACTTGCTGGGGTGGTTCTTCTCCGGCCCCGACCACGGCGGTCTCCGGGTTATGAGTCCCTTCGCCAGCTTCCAGGTCAACTCCGGAGCTCACAGTTCCTGCGACGGCGCTGGAACCAATCGTATTGGCGTTTGCCTTTCCATTGGAGACTTTCGGCGCCGTGGAGAGGGGGGACCTGCTGCATGGTTGACAGCTTCTCCCCCGTATCAACCTACCCTGGCTTTGTGCCCTGGAGAGGCCACTCCAGACCGACAACCAGAGCACAACTCCATAGTCTCCTGAGACTGATGAATGTCTGCTACTACTACGACTAGAAGATATAGGTAATAATATATATGTAATAGTATTAGTTAACACAAAACTATATATTGGAGGAACTCTACAACCTGTAATAAGAAGTCTTGTACTTTGAATGTAACCAATGTTGTAACCCTTTTTGTGTAATGACATTTTAAATAAAATAAAACGAAAAATAAAAAAAGTACAGAGGTGGTATGAGAAGACAATATGTAAGTGTGCGCGGGTGCCCCACAAGGCTTCCCCTGATGCTGCATGTCGTCTTCTTCGAGGTCGAGGGTCCCTACAAACGCAACCAAAGATGGTACCCCCTATATATTTATATAACCTATATCTATAAAATAGAATGTTTATCCGAGGCTGGTGACCAGACACTTGGTGGGACTAGCCTCGCCCAGCTTTCCCAGATGAGTCATGTTGGGTAGGGGAGCGTCATAGCCTAGTTGGTGTCGGCCGAATTGTAATACTTTAAGAAATATCGGCATTTATATTAATAGCAAACCTAAGACAACCGTGCAGTAATAACATCTATGTAGGAGAAATCCACAAGGTCCGTGACGAGGGTTCGAACCTACGTCCGAGAGGATCCCAGATGCTGCCTTAATCGACTGAGCTACGACATGGTACAAGATTTGCAACCACAAGTTCTACTGACCTTACTTGGATCCTGCAGCCTCTCCGAGACACAAACCAGGATTTTACACAATTCCCCCCATGAACCAGAGCTCTGTCAATAAGCCGTTCTACCTCTTTAAAAAACGAAGTAAGGGCGAAGAGGTAGAGCGGCTTATTGACAGAGCTCGGGTGCATGGGGGGAATTGTGTAAAACCCTGGTTTGTGTCTCAGAGAGGCTGCAGGATCCAAGTATGATCAGTAGAACTTGTGGTTGCAATTCTTTTACCATGTCGTAGCTCAGTCGATTAAGGACGCGTCTGGGATCCTCTCGGACGTAGGTTTGAACCCTCGTCACGGACCTTGTGGATTTGTTCATTTGATGCATCACGCTATTGTGATTTCTGTGTGTAATCTATGTAGGAGCTTATGATATATTAATAGCAGTGCCTATAAGCAACACATCCATCCTCCATCGTACATATATTGATGTAATGGACAATTGGATAGTAGAATTTGGTATTATTGAATTTGGATAAACCGGCAAAGGTTCCGTCAAATCAAATCAAATGTTTATTCAGGTAAAGTACATACATACAAGTTGAGATACAAACATGTTGTTGGATATATAGATAGAGCTTGTACATACAATGTCTAAAGCCGCTATTACGCAAAGCGTTTCGGGTAAGGTTGGCCCGAACCTTTGTATTTGTTTCTCATAAAACCTAACGTAACTTACCATCCAAGGTCTAATACATGCTAACTGAGGCCAAATATAGTACATATATGTTATACTAGGCCTTGGAATATATCTGTTTGATTTTAGCTATACTTTTTCCGAACTATAAGGTGAATACAGGTAGTACCAAATTCTACTATGTAATTGTCCATTACGTCAATATTTAATTTATATGTTCGGTGCTCTACACAGTTACAAAATGTACGGAGAATGGATTGCATTTATTAAAGATATAAACATTTCATTTTGTTTTTGTTTTTTGAGATATATACAAGAGTTGTTACATTCTTGTACAGCCACTAGTACGCGTAGCATTTCGGGCAGGTCCCTGGAATACGATCCCCGTCGCGAAGAATCGTTGTTACAACCAAGTACGCATTTTACTGCTGAGTTAAACAGAGGCTACAGTTAAGGATTTGCGCCCAGTAAATCCTCCCCGGCCATTTGGGGTGTTATGGTAGGAAAAATTAGACTGTAGCAGAGCGTAGTTTCGATCTACGGACCTCTGGGTTATGGGCCCAGCACGCTTCCACTGCGCCATTCTGCTCCACAATACATACTTATATGACCCTCAATATAATAATTACTATAATGTAGTATTAACATATTACAAAATAGCATAAGTTTTATGATTTAATAAATATTGTCAATACACTTTGTTATTAATTTTAGGTCTTTGAAGGGAAGGGAAGGGAAGGGAACTATCAGGGGGAAAGCGCCAAGCCATTACAACTATATAGCACTGGGAAGGGGTCAGGATAAGGATTTGGGATGGGACGGGGGGAAGGAATGGCACCCAACCACTTGGACGGTCGGGGATTGAACGCCGACCTGAAAGAAGCGAGACCGTCGCCCTACCGTCCGACCCAAGTGGTTGGACACTTGGAGTTTATTTCAATGGATTATGAACACAAACATTTAAAAGACAAATGTTTCCGCCCGGGATCGAACCGGGGACCTTGCGCGTGTGAGGCGCAAGTGATAACCACTACACTACGGAAACCTGAAGTATAGTGACCTGTTATTATATGGACCAAATCCGGTTAATTGATACCGAAGATGCACATAGTTTTTCTTCAGCGATATAATATGATCAAAACACATTGCTTGAGTAATTATATAAATTAAACAAGGTTTAATAACGAAAATAGAGAGAAAATCCTGTTTTATGTGTGTACGGCGTGTGTGACGTCACGATAACATGAGAGGTTTAGTTTAGTTTAGTTCACTTATTATGCACCCCATACCCATCTTGTGGGAGGTAGTGGAAGGGGTTACAGAGGCACATAATGGGCTCAGGGACTGAACCCCACAATTCACTTAGCTAAGCAAGCGTCAATCTTGATAAGCTAGTTAAAAAATTCAGTATAAGTCGTCACATCATAAATGGGTTCGTGATTGACCACCAAGTACAGTTTTAAAATTAAGCAACTGACATATGTGGAAAGCTAGTGTCACAATTTCCTGCCCGAAACGCTTTGCGTAATAGTGGCTTTAGGCATTGTATGTACTAGCTCCATCTATAAATTGATCAAATTATGTAAAATTTCTTGAATGTATGTACCTTACCTGAATAAACATTTTATTATTTTATTGAATTGATATGTTTGTCCTGCACAACGCCCTCCCCTCCAGTGGGCAGCGGTGGATAGCTTACAATCACTTTGGTACTACCTACAGTTAGCAAACTGGGGATATTTGGCAAAAATATCTGGTAGCAGATCATTCTGAATTAAATATTTACACATCTCTGAAACATTTGTTATAGGAAGCAGGAAAAAGTGATATTAGGGCTTCAGAGAGCGGGAGGAAGCAGTAGGAAGTATTTTTAAGGCTTCAGAGAGCAGGAGCCAGTGGTAGGAAGCAATAGGAAGTATTTGTAAGGTATGTGCTTCATGAGGAAACAGGAGGGAATATTTTTAAGGCTTCAGAGAGCGGGAGGAAGTGGGAGGTAGCAGAAGGAAGTATTAATAGGGTTTCAGAGATCGGGAGCGAGCAGGATGAAGTATTTTTATATGTTCAGAGAGTGGTAGGAAGTGTTACTAGAGCTTCAGAGAGCGGGAGGAAGCAGGAGGAAGTGATATTAGGACTTTCGATGGCGGGAGCGAGCGGTAAGAAGCAGGAGGAAATATTTGTAAGGTTTTAGAGAGCGTAGCCTCCGTAACACAGTTGGTTAGCGAACAAATGTTTCTCGCTGTAGGGCTCTCACCATGTCAGTTGCTTAATTTAGAAACTGTACTTGTTGGCGGTCTCGAGCCCATTGTTGATGTGATGATGTGCATTGAATTTTGTAACTCTCAGCAAGATTAACTTGCTCAGCTAAATGAATTGTGGGGTTCAGTCCCTGAGCCCATTATGTGCTTCTGTAACTCTTCCCACTACCGCCCACAGGACGGGTATGGGGTGCATATTTATTTATTTATTTATTTTATTTATTTATGCATATACAAGAATGTACATAAGGAATGTGAGGATACAAATATGGTAATTACAGTCTTGTAAAGCCACTAGCACGCGCAGCGTTTCGGGCAGGTCCTTAATCTAAGAAAATTTTAAGGAGGTAAATACTTGCAAAATTATAGACAAAAAATGATAACAGATTACATGAAATGAAAAAAAAGATGAGAGAAAATTGTAGGTACAGTATATTAAAGCACATAAGTAGCTAAGATTGATTGCAATGACAGCTTGAATGGTAGTTGACAAAAAAATTGGTAGGCATAATACAGCAGAAACAATATAAGATTGGTTGCAATGACAGCTTGAATGGTAGTTGACAAAAATTGGTAGTCACAATACAGCATATGGCTAGCACATAAAAGAAGACAGCAATGAACACAATGATAAGGTTGTTTGAAATTACATAAAAATTAGGAGATTGGGTAACACTAGGTACAGAGCAAATTTAAAGCTCAGTGTAGGAAACTAAGAAGATGAAGTTAGGTACTTTTTGGTTTTGCTTTTAAATAAGGCAAAAGTTTTACAGTTTTTCAATTCACTAGGGAGTGAGTTCCATAAACTAGGTCCCTTAATTTGCATAGAGTGTTTACACAGATTAAGTTTGACCCTGGGGATATCAAAGAGATATTTATTTCTGGTGTGGTGATAATGGGTCCTATTACATCTGTCCAGGGAGAGTTTCAGAGTTCAGAGTTCAGAGTTCATATTAAATGAACTAAACTATAAACTAGGGTTATCCTATGGAATTGTCTAACTGGCGAAGTCGTTAAATACCAAGATATTACCTCAGTTCAAAATCCAAATAGAAACAGTCCTCATGAACCATGGGGGGGGGGGCCTTTGACAAGCCGATGGCTTCCACTATCCGTCGAGGACACGAGAGACAGGTAAATTCAGGTACAAATCTCCCACGTTCGTTATTGTGCCTTTATTTTTTTAACATATAGCTAGCTCAATCTGTAATTTGTAATTACTTATATTGAAGGGGGTAGCAAGACACTGCTATGTACCTACATTTGTAATATAAAAACATTATTAATACATTAAATCAATTTCGTAGCAGAGCGTAGTTACGATCTACGGACCTCTGGGTTATGGGCCCAGCACGCTTCCACTGCGCCACTCTGCTGCTCATATTATTTGGACGATACATTTTATACATCTTTTATAATATTATAATTGGTAATATTTTCTTCATAAATAAAAGTATCAGTGTTTCTGCGCAGTAACGCACCAGTACGTACTGATCTTGCGCATGGGATGCGCACATCATTGCTACTGTGCACAGCCAGCTGCGTATGACATACATCATAGCATGGGTATGTGATCACTGCTGCACACGATGGGTATGGGTTCACTACCACTCATGAACAGGACATGTATTGGAGGCACTAACGCTCACAGGATAGGTATACATGGGGTCTACAGGATAAGTATGGGATCCACTCAGCCCTGGAGGCTGATCTGTCGTGTTTGTTGAGGTCTATAGCAACTCTTCTTGCATGTAAACATTCCAAGCATAAGAATTATATTTTGTGTCTGGACCGAGATTCATCAGTCAGTTACGCAAGTACTTACGAACATGTTATCTCAGTCTTTGGCGACTTTACACATATTAAACAGTTTATGAGCTCCAAAGGACTGGGAGGCTGTTTATAATTATATATTATTTTCCAAATTGTTGTGTTATGCCGCCAAAACTCGGCATGTAGATGTTCAACCCGTCCTCATAATAGAACGGCGCCTTTTGACGAATACTCTTCCCGAGACCAAAATTTGTCGTACTAGAAAATGGTAGCGGCTCATGAAACTGCAGCCCATCCTCTTATTGTTGCAAAGACAACCTTAACTAACTGAACCTTCCTAGGCCTAATACACGCTATTTAAGGCCTAATATCGTACATATGTCTGCTATGCTAGACCTAGGAATATATATGTTTTTTTAGCTTTATTTTTCCAGACTATAAAGTGATTAGTGCTATATACTTCACTTCCGACTATAAAGAGTCTATAATTAAGACTATAATTAAGAATTCAGACTATAAAGTGATCAGTAAGTTCCATTATGTAATGACTTAGTACGTCAACGTTTGTACTATGGAGCATATACAACAACTACTGTGTAAACAGGAGGATGGGTCGCGACGTTGACATACTGTGCCGTTCTCTGTTGTGTTAGGATAAGGTCACTTACGCGCGAGAGTTTGTTGACGTTGGGAGACTTGAGGAGGACGGGCTGGATCACGGGGCCAAGTGTGACATAGCTGTCAAGTGTGTTATGTCGGTCTTGTCTGAGGTCAACCCCTAGAGTTGGCCTAAATAATCGCCCCCGGGTGGGCTCGAACCACCAACCTTTCGGTTAACAGCCGAACGCGCTAACCAATTGTGCCACGGAGGCTCGAGGAACGTACTAAACAAATTTGTAATAAGGCTGAACTACTTAGATATCGAAGTGTAATAATTATCTGAGTTTGAGAGCTACTAATAGTGGCCTCGATGAGGACAGGAGGCCGGCGACTTGTCGACGGTCCCCCATTTGCTTTGATGATATTTTCCTGATGATGATAATTCCTATAGTGTCCTAATGCCTAAGTAACCTTGTGTCTAGTGGTCACGACGGAGACGGGAAGCCGGCAGCTTGTCAATGGCTCCCCCATTTTTCCTAAGTTTCCTCCTTTTCTTTCTTCCCTAATTTTCCTCCTTTCCCCCCACAAAAAAGAGTAACAACAACAAAAAAGACTCTGGGGTTGGAGTCCCTGTGCCTTCTTGTACCAACTTCGAGGTTAACTCCGGAGCTGGAGCCCCCCTGGAGGCAGTTCCTTGTTGCCTTCAACCTCTTACTGACAGTTCCTGCGACGGCGCTGGAACCTGTCTTATTGGCGTTTGCCTTTCCAATTGAGACGTTCTGTGCTGTGGAGAGGGGGACCTGCTGCATGGGTGACAGCTTCTCCCCCCCGTATCAACCTACCCTGGCTTTGTGCCCTGGTGAGGCCACTCCAGACCGACAACCAGAACGGAACTCCATAGTCTCCTGAGACAGATGGACGCCTACTACTTGGATGGTCCACCAGTTTTTACATTCTTGTAAAGCCACTAGCAAGTATTGCGTCTCGGGCAGGTCCTGTATCCTAATACGGCTAAGTCCTAAGATTAATATTAATCTTAATTAATAACCCCGGAATACGACCCGTCAAATCGTTTCACTGCTGGATGAAGAGAGGCGTACTGTTAAGAATTGGAACCTAGTCAATCCTCCTCGGCCAGGATACGAACCCAGACTAAATTGCTCGCGAATTGCCGGGCTAGAGTTTCACCACTGCGCCACGGGGACTGCATATACTACTGCATGCACGGTGACCAGTCATTGAAAGTTTCTCAACAATTGGGAACTCTAATAAGAAAGTCAACCAAACCGTAGGAATAGTGAAACGAACCTTTGACTTCATGGAAAATGAAGTTATTGAACTGTAAACATCTCTGGTGCGGCCACATTTGGACTGCTGTATCAAGCATAGAGGCCTCAGCTTCAGAACATATCTGCTGTGGAGAAAGTACAACACAGAGCGACAAAAAGCATCTGAGAACTATATTGGCTCCCATACCAGGAACGGTTGAGGGCCCCAGGACTTACACAGCAAGCCAGACGGGGCATGGTGGCTCCCATACCAGGACCGGTTGAGGGCCCCAGGACTAACACAGCAAGCCAGACGGGGCATGGTGGCTCCCATACCAGGAACGGTTGAGGGCCCCAGGACTAACACAGCAAGCCAGACGGGGCATGGTGGCTCCCATACCAGGACCGGTTGAGGGCCCCAGGACTAACACAGCAAGCCAGACGGGGCATGGTGGCTCCCATACCAGGAACGGTTGAGGGCCCCAGGACTAACACAGCAAGCCAGACGGGGCATGGTGGCTCCCATACCAGGAACGGTTGAGGGCCCCAGGACTAACACAGCAAGCCAGACGGGGCATGGTGGCTCCCATACCAGGAACGGTTGAGGGCCCCAGGACTAACACAGCAAGCCAGACGGGGCATGGTGGCTCCCATACCAGGAACGGTTGAGGGCCCCAGGACTAACACAGCAAGCCAGACGGGGCATGGTGGCTCCCATACCAGGAACGGTTGAGGGCCCCAGGACTAACACAGCAAGCCAGACGGGGCATGGTGGCTCCCATACCAGGAACGGTTGAGGGCCCCAGGACTAACACAGCAAGCCAGACGGGGCATGGTGGCTCCCATACCAGGAACGGTTGAGGGCCCCAGGACTAACACAGCAAGCCAGACGTGGCATGGTGGCTCCCATACCAGGAACGGTTGAGGGCCCCAGGACTAACACAGCAAGCCAGACGTGGCATGGTAGCTCCCATACCAGGAACGGTTCAGGGCCCCAGGACTAACACAGCAAGCCAGACGTGGCATGGTAGCTCCCATACCAGGAACGGTTGAGGGCCCCAGGACTAACACAGCAAGCCAGACGTGGCATGGTGGCTCCCATACCAGGAACGGTTGAGGGCCCCAGGACTAACACAGCAAGCCAGACGGGGCATGGTGGCTCCCATACCAGGAATGGTTGAGGGCCCCAGGACTAACACAGCAAGCCAGACGGGGCATGGTGGCTCCCATACCAGGAACGGTTGAGGGCCCCAGGACTAACACAGCAAGCCAGACGGGGCATGGTGGCTCCCATACCAGGAACGGTTGAGGGCCCCAGGACTAACACAGCAAGCCAGACGGGGCATGGTGGCCCCCATACCAGGAACGGTTGAGGGCCCCAGAACTAACACAGCAAGCCAGACGTGGCATGGCGGCTCCCATACCAGGAACGGCTGAGGGCCCCAGGACTAACACAGCAAGCCAGACGGGGCATGGTGGCCCCCATACCAGGAACGGTTGAGGGCCCCAGGACTAACACAGCAAGCCAGACGGGGCATGGTGGCTCCCATACCAGGAACGGTTGAGGGCCCCAGGACTAACACAGCAAGCCAGACGGGGCATGGTGGCCCCCATAACAGGAACGGTTGAGGGCCCCAGGACTAACACAGCAAGCCAGACGGGGCATGGTGGCTCCCATACCAGGAACGGTTGAGGGCCCCAGGACTAACACAGCAAGCCAGACGGGGCATGGTGGCTCCCATACCAGGAACGGTTGAGGGCTCCAGGACTAACGCAGCAAGCCAGACGTGGCATGGTGGCTCCCATACCAGGAACGGTTGAGGGCCCCAGGGCTAACACAGCAAGCCAGACGGGGCATGGTGGCTCCCATACCAGGAACGGTTGAGGGCCCCAGGACTAACACAGCAAGCCAGACGGGGCATGGTGGCTCCCATACCAGGAATGGTTGAGGGCCCCAGGACTAACACAGCAAGCCAGACGGGGCATGGTGGCTCCCATACCAGGAACGGTTGAGGGCCCCAGGACTAACACAGCAAGCCAGACGGGGCATGGTGGCTCCCATACCAGGAACGGTTGAGGGCCCCAGGACTAACACAGCAAGCCAGACGGGTCATGGTGGCTCCCATAGAAACTTATAAAATACTGAACAAATTGGAGGATTTAGTGAATGCAGACCACTTGTTTAAAAGGTCGCATGTAACATAAATAAAGCAACAGCTTAATCAAGCTCAACAGGTTACCATCACACCCCCTCCATCCATCTACACAATTCTAGTATCACCTAGATATTGGTACTGGTAATGGCTCGAAAGAGCCTCCTCTTACAGGCTATTCATACCCGTGTCACCTTTAGGAAGGCTTAATCTTTATCAATCGATCGAGTCAAAATATAAGAGAAAAAACGTTTTTCCATCCAAAGGGCTATAGACCCCCTGGAACAGCCTACCTGCCAATGCCTTAAACCCCACCACTGACGATGGGTGTATTATAGGCGATTTTCTTTATTTATAAAATAAACACAAAATGTACAAAAAAGGAGAGAATAACATTATATAAACATAGAGCATGAAAAAGACATGAAGGAGAAAAACACAGAGCACACAGAACCCAGAACACCATACAGTATACAGAACCCTGTATGGTATACAGAACACCATACAGTATACAGAACCCTGTATGGTATACAGAACACCATACAGTATACAGAACCCCGTACAGTATACAGAACAGCATACAGTATATACAACCCCATACAGTATACAAAACCCCGTACAGTATACAGATCAGCGTACAATATACAGAACCCTGTACAGTATACAGATCAGCGTACAATATACAGAACCCTGTACAGTATATAGAACAGTGTACAGTATACAGAACAGTGTACAGTATAGACAACAGTGTACAGTATACAGAACAGTGTACAATATACAGAAGAGTTTACAGTATTCAGAACAGCGTACAGTATACAGAACAGTTTACAGTATTCAGAACAGTGTACAGTATACAGAACAGTTTACAGTATTCAGAACTGTGTACAGTATACAGAACAGTTTACCGTATACAGAACAGTGTACAATATACAGAACAGTTTACAGTATTCAGAACAGTGTACAGTATACAGAACAGTTTACCGTATACAGAACAGTGAACAATATACAGAACAGTTTACAGTGTACAGTATACAGAACAGTATACAGTATACAGAACAGTTTACAGTATACAGAACAGTGTACAATATACAGAACAGTTCACAGTATACAGAACAGTGTACAGTATACAATATACAGAACAGTGTACAGTATACAGAACAGTGTACAGTATACAGAACCCCGTACAGTAAGTACAAATACCAATACCAACATCTGGACCAACATAACCTCTCCGCTTACTTCAGGGATTACCATTGTTAGCACAACAGACCATTACCCCACATTTCTCCTAACCAACATTTTAATAAACCACCTCTGGATACATGAAAGATAAGCTTTAGGCTGCACAATGAAACTTCTATAGGCAATTTTATAGCTGCTGCTGCTAATGTCAGCTGGGAGTCCGAATTAGGTAACATAGGGGACATCAACCTAGCAGTGCAATCATTTCTTCAAAAAACTCTCAGCCTTTATAACACCCACTGTCCTATGTTAACGAAACAAGTCACAACTAAAAGGCTAAATAATCCTTGGCTTACAAAGGGAATACTTAAATCTATTGATAAAAAACATGACTTTGAGAAGATGTATAGGTTAGGACTCGTCTCCAAAGAATTTTCAAAGAATTACTCATCATTGCTATCTAAAATAATTAGAAGAGCCAAAATTAAATACTACGAAGATAAATTTACCCACACAAAGGACAACATTAAGACAACATGGAGCACAATTTCACAAATATTGGGATCAAAAAGGATTTTATATAACAAACCAATACTCCTTTCAAATAACGATGGTCTGCTTTCAGCCTCTGATAGTGCTATTGAATTCGATAGGTTTTTCTCATCCATTGGGTCATCCCTTGCTAATGATATTCCATCTTCCACGACTAATGTTCAGGACTATCTTACAGGTAACTATCCACAGTCTCTGTACCTAATGCCTGCTAATTCCACTGATGTTAATGAGATAATCCTTTCCCCTAAAACCAAGTCTAGTGCCCTTGAGGAGATACCAACTCTAATTTACTAAAAAGCCTCCAGATCTTTAGCTCCTGCCATTGCATTACTTTACAACAAGTCACTTGAACTCCAAACCTTTCTAGATATTCTAAAAAAAAGCGAGAGTAACCCCAGTCTATAAACTTCAGATCTATATCACCTCTGCCAAACTTGTCAAAAATATTTGAAAAACTGATCTGCAAGCAGCTTTACTCTTATCTAGCCAAACACAATATACAGTATTTAGCTCGTGTCAATATGGCTTCATATTCCCCCAAAAAACACTAACGGTGCACTTGTGCACTTATTAGTATGATTAACTTGATACATGCAGCTCTCTTGATAAAAAAAGAGTTCCCTGTTGGGTTATTTGTGGACCTGCGTAAGGGTTTTGACACTGTCAATCACCAAAACCTTCTTCTTAAATTACATCATATTGAGTCAGAGGTCACTCCCTGCAATACCTTCAATCTTACCTTACTGACAGGCTCCAATATGTTTCTGTGAATAATTCAATTTCTCCCACCCTACCCTTCAACATTGGTGTTCCTCAGGGCAGCATACTTGGCCCTCTCCTCTTTCTCATCTACATTAATGACCTTCCAAATGCCTCCCAACATCTCAAACCAATTCTATTTGCTGACGACACAACCTTCATTTACTCCAGTTCTGACCCCCTTGCTCTAAATGTCACAGTGAATACTGAACTAAATAAAGTCCATCTCTGGCTAACTGCCAACAAACTCACTCGCAACATTGACAAAACTTTCTATATTTTGTTTGGCAATAAATCAATCCTCAAATTAAATTCATCTCAGGATAAACAATATCCAAATTTGTAACAAAGTAGATGGCAAATTCCTGGGTGTTCTCATAGAACGAAAGCCGAATTTCCAGGGACACATTCTAAATATTTAAAAAAAGTTTCTAAAACTGTTGGCATTCTTTCTAAGATCAGATACCTCGCCATGGCCTGGTGATTCTCTATTACTCTCTCATCTATCCTTATCTCAATTATGGTCTCTGTGCTTGGGGTTCTACTACACAAAATCACTTACGCCCTCTAATTATTCAACACAAAGCTGCTATTAGAACAATATCTAACTCTGGCCCCAGACAGCACTCGGTACCCTTACTCAAATCTTTAAATATGATAGATATTAAGTCACTGCACATCCTCTCATGTGTACTCAATATATTTAAAACTCTAAACTGCAATGTCAATCCTGAACTTAGAAGCTTCCTAGAAGGTTGTAACAGAACTCATGGGGATCACACCAAAAACCAATACCTATTTGATATTCCAAGAGTGCGACTTAACCAAACTAGAAATGCACTACAATTCAAGGGACCCACAATATGGAATGACCTCCCCAATCATGTCAAAGACTGTACCTCTCTCAACCACTTTAAGAGTAAAACCAAGTACTACCTAATTAACTCCATGTAACCTACCTTACCCCCTAAATGTCAACCCATGTCGTGCTATTTTTTTTAAACAAAGTTGTTCACAACTTGTACAATTGCTGATTTCTGCCATGTTCCCCCCCCCCCTTTTTTATTTCTTTTTTCAACATAATTTATACCTGATCCCAATTACTATTTAATTTTATTCTAAAAAAAATTCCTCCATACCTTGTCCAAAACGCTATGCGTACTAGTGGCTCTAGGTTTTGTATGTACTAGCTCTATTTATAAACCCAACATTATGTTCGTAAATCAACTATGTATGTACTTTCCTGAATAAAATTTACTCTAGTAACTTTACCAGTAACAGAAGACAAATGACCCTGCCAACGGGCAAGGATTGAGGAATGAATAACTGGGTAGAAGTTGCAATAGAGGATACCTTTACGGGAGATGGCACAAGTGTGGAGAGCCTCCTTAGCGGCAGCGTCACCATGGTCATTTAAGGACACGCCAATATGGCTGGGAACCCAGCAAAACTCCAGTCTTCAATCTACTAGAGACAAGAAACAGCCAATGTTGAGTTTCGACTACTACAGGATGGACTGGATTAAAGCACTCCAGAGCCATGAGGGCACTGTGAGTGTCAACTACAACAACAAAGGAGAGTTGACAGCGAGAAAGCAGTGACGAAGGACATACAAAATAGCATAAAGTTCCACCATGAAGATGCTAGTCTCCGGAGGCAGGCGACACATATAGGTGTTGTCAGGAAAAACAACAGAGTAGCCTACACCGTCGGCAGACGGTGTAGGCTACTCTGTTGTAGGAGTCAAAGGAGTAGCTTGGTCTGGGCCCAATGTAGCGGGGGCTAAAGAGCCCAATCTTCCAACACAGTCCGCCTTGGGGGCTTGGTCGCCCACCCCACGAGCCTTATAGGTAATAATTTAATTTACGAATTAAAATTCGTAATTATTCGTAATAAATCGTAAATTCGTAAACCATGGAGCCACAATTAGAAGATAGAACACCCGGCAAGATGGCCTCACCCCCCCCCCCCCCATCCCAGGGGTGCATCATGAGTATACTCCCCGCAATCATCACTTTAAGAACCGTCAGTCCGTCGAAATCGGGTTTAGCAACGAAGGCGAGGATTGACAATAAAAGCGTCCCCTCCCTCACAACGTCGGGTGCCACAGTTCTACAGGTGAAAGTGTGCCTCCCCAAACATCCGGGCGTCAAAACAGATGTTCGAAAGAATAATGAAGCCATGCAAAAGATCGGCGGGAAATGACAATTAGAAAGAAGAAGAGGGGAAGGCTAAACGAAACATAAGGAAGAGGAAATAGCATCCAGCATGATTAGTAAAGATGGTAGAGGACTGTCCCATGGAGCATCACACCCTGACTGCTGCCCACTAAGCCCCTCTCACGAAAGGACAATGGGGTATGTCCTTTAGAAGCATAAGGCTACTAAAGGACAGAGGAAATGCTGTCCCAAAGAGCATCACACTCTGACAGCAGCCCACCAAGGCTCCTCACGTCAACAACGGGCAGGAATGTGAAGGAGTGACGGTAGGAGACCAACTCCACCGTCACCCGGCGTTAAACCCTAAACTACTGCAGCAGTCAACTACTGTCAAGTGGAAGGCAGTACAGGGGCTATGCTGACCCAAACCAACACTGCTGCAACCCTGTTACGGACCCGAGCCCAACGTCCGAGCACGGAGCAGTGACGACCACGCCATCTGTGGGTCAGCTCCCGAAACCCCCTCCAAATGGACGACGACACCTGGTGAGGACGAGGTGTACTGGCCACAAGGGCTAGTTTCCAGTCCTGATTAGCTCATAACACAGCCGCTGCTGACCTCTGGTGAGGTGGAGCTTAGACAGCAACGCCATCTATGGAATGGATACGTCGGGCGTTTGTGTCTAAGCCTGTAAGTGAGGTGCTTTAGTGTGTCCCTGTTACTGATGACGTGTCTGATTACAGAGTCGACCTGGGACTGCTGTAATGGAAGTTGGATCAGTCTACCCAAGGCAGTCATCTCGTCTCCAAGTGTTTGCTGCAGCAGCTGAGTCGCCCCCGGATGAACACTGTGGTGTCGACCTGCCTGTGAAGTGGCAGTTGAGGGATTGTCATATCCGGGACTGACTGGAGGAGACGCTTAACCACTGGGGAGTTGTGGCAAGGAGAGTGATCTGTGGTATCACACGAGGCTCCTGACTAGGGTTCGCGACCTTAGTATCGATCGTGGACTGGCCTAACCAGCGTCGCTGATTTGGAACCTGCCAGCTATCTGCTGGACTTGTGGTTGACGGCCTCCACGGCGGTGCCCCCAGTGGAACTGTGTTTTGGCTGGCCTGTGGCCGGGGTAGACTCAAGATTCTCGAATTATTCGTCGGGATCCACAAGAGCACCAAGAGCTTGGCATCATGAGCACCGTGAGGATCCAGAGTCTTCAGAAGAAGACAACAGTGTATATAATAGTGTTTATACCCCCCCCCCCTGTGTAATCGTTTTATATATATTTATTGGTGACGGTAATTATATTATTAAATTTTGACTTTATTTCCCTTCCCCTTTAATTTACTTGCGTTACGGATCTCATCCCTCGAAAGCCACTACTAGCTTGGGGCCGGATACCTTACCTCTAACAACATCAGAGTAAGAACCCGGTTGCGTCCCGAGAGGGCCGTAACAAACCCTACTAACAGCCATGTTAACTCTGCCTCAGGGGAAAAGGAAACTACTAGTCAAGGGCTGTTTTATGAGGGTTCCAAGAAAACCTTTGTCACACAAAGGGCGGCAGAACAAATGGAATTTAAACCAGTGATGCAGGTCGCCCTGAACATACTTGGGTTATTATCCAACAGTGGATCTAAACCCTACAACGTAGTGGAGGCGATGAGTCACAATAACATGGCTAAAGTATGTTGACCAGACCACACACTAGAAGGTGAAGGGACGACGACGTTTCGGTCCGTCCTGGACCATTCTTAAGTGGATTGAGAATGGTCCAGGACGGACCGAAACGTCGTCGTCCCTTCACTTTCTAGTGTGTGGTCTGGTCAACCTACAACGTATTCAAGCCCTACATTCCCTTGGGTGGTTACCTCAGACCTGTATTCTCTATAGTCGTGGACACAATCCCATCTGACCTACATGTACCAGGTCTTGGGATCACAATTAAACATTAAAACAGCAGCGAGACAAATTAGCTGACCCATAAAACAAATCTGACCGTATCAAAGATATAGGAGTGTTAATTGGGTCAGATTATTATAAATTCATCTCTGGCAAACACCAATTGCACGGGATGACCGTACTGAACTCTGCAGGTGGAAAGTCCCATTGTGTGAAGAGAACTAGAATGGTGGAGATGGGATTGTAAACTAGTGAAGATATTGACTCTTATACGTTTCACCTTTTTTAAGCCGGGTCTTTCCCTCTACCCCCGTCCACTCCCACAGCAGTACACAGGTGCACACAGTTACACAGCAGTACACAGGTGCACATAGTTACACAGCAGTACACAGGTGCACATAGTTACACAGCAGTACACAGGTGCACAGTTACACAGCAGTACACAGGTGCACATAGTTACACAGCAGTACACAGGTGCACATAGTTACACAGCAGTACACAGGTGCACATAGTTACACAGCAGTACACAGGTGCACATAGTTACACAGCAGTACACAGGTACACATAGTTACAAAAGCAGTGTGTAAACAAGAGGCTGGGTTGATATATTTGGAGGAGAGTGTGAAGCCCAGACTGTTACTGGGTCTCAGCCAGCAAGGGAGGCGCCACGCTGCCAGATGCATCAGTGTAAACATTGCCCCAACATCCCAGTGGAGTGTTTAAGGCACTCAACAACGGGTCGTTAGCAGTGTCTCCTATGACCAACTGATCATACCTTTCCATGCATGTAATATTCTTTTGTCTTGGTGTCGAGAATGGCTGATCTTAATTACCTCAGGTAATGTTATTGATGAACAGTCGTCAAGGGACTTACCAATATTAGACATATATGTGCAAGTTAGTGTACCCATTATTGTTGTCCATTATGTGGAGTGTTTGACCATATGTTGATTTATTGGTAACTATTTTAGGCCAGGAAGTGAAGGTTATGTGGTGAAGATATTGAGCTCATGAACACATTAGTTGTATGTACAGTTTTAGCAAGAAAGTGAATGTGATGTGGTGAAGATATTGAGCACATAAGCACATTAGATACATGTACAGTTTTGACCAAAGGTTCACCTCAGTTACAGAGGAGACAGTCACGTGTGATATAAGATAATTAACAACATGTTTGTGACATGGTGTAACGGGAGTGTTGAGGAGAGTTCAAGAAGAGTACACTGAGAGGTTGTGGGTCCAGCCTCAGTTAATATCAATATTTGCCATCTTCATTTATTTGTATTGAATGTTCTATTTTTTGACTTAGGAGTTTATTTCCTACCTCTGCAGGTGTGGAAGTGAACCAAGAGTAATTAAAGCCCGTCACTATTTCTCGAATACATATTGTTACTAATTAGGATGTAAATTCGAACCTATGTCGTGGGTATTTTCATACCCCAGACAAGTAAGTAAGTAATTATCAAAAGAAGGCACCAAACCGGGAAGGCTATGTAGCACCATCAAATACGCAAAATAATCAGAGGGCGCTAAATATCACCAAGGATGCCAATACGAGAACAAAAACGCATAAGGCGAACGATATCAAAAGTATCCGAGTCACTAAGAATTCTATCGAGGGACAGGTGACCGCGAGGGGCGGTCGGAAAGCAAGACACACGCTCGTCCTGGAAGTCAGGACATTCAAGAAGGACATGCACGACCGTAAGAGGGACAATGCAACTAGGACAATAAGGAGCAGGGCGGCGCTCCATCAAGTGACCATGGGTTAAGCGAGTATGGCCAATACGCATTCTCGCCAGAGCTGTTTCCCACCGCCGGTTATGGTAGAAGGAGGACGGCCACGAGGAAACACAACATTTAAGAGTACGTAGCTTGTTACCAGTAACAGACAACCAAGAAGCCTGCCAACGGGTAAGGACTGAGGAATGGATAACCGGGTAAAAGTCGGAATACGGAATGCCTTTACGAGAGATGGGACAAGAGCGGACAGCTTCCTTGGCGGCAGCATCCGCACGCTCATATAAAGACACACCAATATGGCTGGGAACCCAACAAAACTCAACCGACTTAAATTTACTGTGAACGAGAAACAGCCAATGCTGGATCTCGACAACTACTGGATGAACCGGATTAAAGGACCCGAGAGCCATGAGGGCACTACGAGAGTCAACAACAACCACAAAGGAAGACTGACAACGAGAAAGCAGGAGACGAAGAGCATAGAGAATAGCATAAAGTTCCGCTGTAAAGATGCTAGTCTCCGGAGGCAAGCGACACATATAAGTGCGATCAGGAAAAACAACAGAGTAGCCAACACCGTCCTCTGACTTAGACCCATCGGTGAAGACAGAAACGGAGCGGGAGTGAGAAGAAAAGTGCTCGAGGAAAAGGCGTTTTAGAACCGTAGGAGGGGTAAAAGCTTTAGTGATACGGGTCAAGGATGTACAAAACCGCGGAAGAGGGACCCTCCACGGGGGCAAATAAGGAACAACACGAGGAGAAACATCAGAAATACGAACGGAAAGAGAATCCTGTAGGCGAGATAACCGGACAGAAAGAGGGAGGTGGTGAAGAGGAACAGGAACCGCAGGAGGGGTAAAAGTTAAAGCACGACAGAGGCGAGAGGAAGGATGTTGCAAGGACCGCGCAAGATAGCGAAGACAGTAGCGATCACGGCGGTCCTGGAGAGACAGGAAGCCAGTGTCAACATACAAGCTAAGGATGGGAGTCGAACGAAAGGCACCAGAACTGAGGCACAACCCAGTATGGTGTCATCAAGACGGCGAAGAGTAGAAGGAGAAGCAGACGAGTAAGCAGGGCAACCATAATCGAGCTTAGACAGGACGAGAGAGGAATGTAAAGCAAGGAGAGTGCGCCTGTCTGCCCCCCAAGAAGTATGGGACAAGACCCGAAGGATGGCAAGGGCCTTAGAGCACTCAACACGGAGGTAAGAGATATGGGGAGACCAAGACAAACGAGTGTCAAGGAATAACCCCAAAAGCTTTGCGGAATCTTTGTATTCAAGGGGATGACCATAAAGTGACAAAGAGGGACGAAGAACAACCCGTTTCCGCGTAAAAGTCATGGCACAAGTCTTAGAAGTAGAGAACTTGAAGCCATGACCTGTGGCCCAAGACGACACGGCATCAATTGCAAGTTGAAGCCGGCGTTGAAGGAGAGGCGAATCATCACCCTGACAACAAAGGGTAAGATCATCGACATAGAGAGCGGAGAAGACACCAGAAGGAAGAGAGGAAAGAAGACCATTGAGGGCAACCAGAAAAAGAGTAGTGCTCAGAACACTACCCTGGGGCACACCTTCGTATTGCTGAAAAGAGGGAGAGAGAGCGGTACCAAGGCGCACCCGAAAGGAACGACGAGAGAGGAAGCTGCGGAGAAAGAGAGGGAGATGACCACGAAGGCCAAAAGAATGAAGTTGAGATAGGATATGATAACGCCAAGTGGTGTCGTAAGCCTTTTCTAGGTCAAAAAGGACGGCAACAACGGAGGTCTTCGCAGCAAAAGCAGTACGAATATAGACCTCCAAGTTCACCAGAACATCTGTCGTGCTGCGGCACTTGCGGAAACCAAATTGAGAAGGGGAGAGGAGGTGATGGTGTTCCAGGAACCACATCAGACGAACGTTAACCATACGTTCAAAGAGTTTGCAGACACAACTTGTGAGAGCAATAGGGCGAAAGTCCTTACGGGAAGTACCCAGAGACCCCGGTTTGCGAACAGGGAGGACAACGGCATCGAGCCAGTCCTCAGGGACTGACGACGACTCCCAGATCCGATTATACAGACTCAGTAAATACTGAGACGTGCTCGGAGGGAGATGGCGAAGCATCTCATAATGAATACCATCGGAGCCCGCCGCCGTAGAACCGCAGAGGGCCAGGGCAGAACGAAGTTCAGAGAGAGAGAAGGGATCATTATAGGGAAGCTGAAGATGAGTGCAGAAATCTAAAGGACGAGACTCAAGGACAGGTTTACGAAGAAGGAAAGATTGGGGAAGATGAAGACCAGAGCTAACAGAAGAAAAGTGGGAACCCAGTTCGGAAGCGACCTGCAACGGGTCCGCCACAAGAGTATCATGGAGGTGAAGGGCCGGTGAAACATCGGGAACGAACTTACCCGCTATCTTGCGGATACGCTTCCAGATCTGGGCCAGAGGGGTTTCGGACGTAATTGTTGAGACATAAGATGCCCAACATTCACGTTTAGCCGTACGGATGGCCCTACGGGCCACCGCACTCGCTTTCCGAAAGAAAAGAAAATAATCGGTCGTCTGCCTACGGCGGTGCCTCTTCCAGGCTGCACGCTTACAGCGGACAGCCCAAGCACAGTCCGCATTCCACCAGGGAACGCACTTCCGTGGACCCCGAGAGGAAGAGCGAGGAATAGAGCGGAGGGCAGCGTTGAAGACAGTGTCATGAAAAAGGAGGAGAGCGCGAGAGAGAGGCAGAAGGGAGAGGTCAGAGAGAGCAGCACTGAGGGTAAATAGGGTCCAGTCTGCCTTAGCAAACTGCCACCTAGGGAAAGAGAGGGAAGGGCGAAAAGAGAAAAAGGAAACAAGGATGGGGAAATGATCACTCCCATGGAAGTCATCAAGAACCTGCCACGTGAAATCTAAGTAAAGAGAAGAAGAGCAGAGAGAAAGATCAAGACAAGAAAGGGTGCGAGTCCGAGAGTCCAAATGAGTGGGCTCACCAGAATTCAGAAGAGACAGGGAAGAAGAGAGGAGAAACGGCTCAAGGAGGCGACCCCGGGTATTCGTCAGAACGTCACCCCAAAGAGAATGACGACAATGGAAGTCACTCAGCAGGAGCACAGGCTCCGGCAAGGAGTCTAGGAGGTGTTTCAAATCAGGAAGAGAGAGCGGGACACTCGGGGGGAGATAAATGGAACAAACTGTGTACCATTTCCCCACAAAGATACGAGCAGCAGAACAATGGAGAGGCGAAGGAAAAAGTAAAGGAACAAAGGGAATATCAGCCCGAATCAAGAGAGCAGAAGAATTAGAAGCCCCAGCAATGGCTGGGGGGGGGGGAGAGAAAGGAATAGCCACGAAAACGACCAGGACGAGCACCAAGCATTGGCTCCTGGAGACAGACACAAAGGGGCGAAAACCGCGAAATCAGAAGTTGGAGTTCGAGGCAATTGGCGTAATAACCTCGAACGTTCCATTGAAGAATGGACAACGACGAGAAGAGAAAGGACAAAAACAGAGAACAAGGAACCCAGCAAACAATTTTAGGTTGCCACAACATATCTGGAAAGTATTTGAAAGTATTGGAAACGTTTGTTTTATCGTATCAGATACGATATTGTGTGTGGACTTAAATAGGTTTCCAAAACTTATAACCAAGACATATGTATCTAACACTAATTTGAGATGTTGTGGCAACTTTACACTCCTAACATGAGTCATTCATAATCCATTCATATACCAATATGAATCTCTTATGAAAGGTTTGAGCCAATAATCTGAACCCTTTTTACATCTTTGTGTTTAAAGTTAAATTTCTTGAAATTAAATTATATTTTATATTATATTATTTTTATTATATTTTATATTATATTATTATTTTCAATTTAAATATTAAAACCAATTTAAGGGTAAAAAAAATCTAATAATTTATATTTCTTTTATTATTTACTAACAATTATAATTATTTACTAACGGAGAGAGGGGAGGCTGTACGGCAGAGAGTGGTGGCTGTGGCGGACAGTGGCGGCGGTGGCGGATAGTGGCGGCGGGCGGACAGTGGCGGCGGGCGGACAGTGGCGGCGGCGGGCGGACAGTGGCGGCGGGCGGACAGTGGCGGCGGTGGCGGACAGTGGCGGCGGGCGAACAGTGGCGGCGGTGGCGGACAGTGGCGGCGGTGGCGGACAGTGGCGGCGGGCGGACAGTGGCGGCGGGCGGACAGTGGCGGCGGGCGGACAGTGGCGTCGGGCGGACAGTGGCGGCGGTGGCGGATAGTGGCGGCGGGCGGACAGTGGCGGCGGGCGGACAGTGGCGGCGGTGGCGGATAGTGGCGGCGGGCGGACAGGGCGGCGGCGGGCGGACAGTGGCGGCGGGCGGACAGTGGCGGCGGGCGGACAGTGGCGGCGGGCGGACAGTGGCGTCGGGCGGACAGTGGCGGCGGTGGCGGATAGTGGCGGCGGGCGGACAGTGGAGGCGGCGGGCGGACAGTGGAGGCGGCGGGCGGACAGTGGAGGCGGCGGGCGGACAGTGGAGGCGGCGGGCGGACAGTGGTGGCGGCGGGCGGACAGTGGTGGCGGCGGGCGGACAGTGGTGGCGGCGGGCGGACAGTGGTGGCGGCGGGCGGACAGTGGTGGCGGCGGGCGGACAGTGGCGGCGGTGGTGGACAGTGGCGGCGGTGGCGGACAGTGACGGCGGTGGCGGACAATGGCGGCGGTGGCGGACAGTAGCGGCGGTGGCGGACAGTGGCGGCGGTGGCGGACACTGGCGGCTGTGTCTGGCGGGCGGTGGCGGGGTCTGTGATGAGTGGTGGCGGCTGGCGGTGGTGGGTGGTGGCGGCGGTGGTGGTGGTGGTGGCGGCGGCGGCGGCTGGTGGTGGCGGCGGTGGTGGTGGGTGGTGGTGGTGGCGGCGGCGGCTGGTGGTGGTGGGTGGTGGCGGCGGTGGTGGTGGGTGGTGGTGGCGGCGGCGGCGGGTGGTGGGTGGCGGCGGCGGCTGGTGGTGGTGGGTGGTGGCGGCGGGTGGTGGTGGGTGGTGGCGGCTGTGGTGGGTGGTGGCTGGCGGCGGCGGCTGTGGTGGGTGGTGACGATCGGCGGTGGGGGGGGGGCTGGTGGCGGCTGGCGGTGGCGGCTTGCGGTGGCGACTGTGGCAACGGGCGGTGACTGTTGATAGCGGGCGGTGGTGGCGGCTGGTGGCAGGTGGTGGTGGCGGTGGTGGCGGCTGGTGGTGGCGGCTGGTGGTGGTGGCAGCTGGTGGCGGTGATGGCGGCTGGTGGTGGTGGCAGCTGGTGGCGGTGATGGCGGCTGGTGGTGGTGGTGGTGGCGGCTGGTGGTGGTGGCAGCTGGTGGCGGTGATGGCGGCTGGTGGTGGTGGTGGTGGTGGTGATGGCGGCTGGTGGCGGGCGGTGGCGGGCGGTGGCGGCTTGTGGCGGCTGGTGGTGGCGGCGGTGGTGGGTGGTGGTGGTGGTGGTGGGTGGTGGTGCCGGCTGTGGTGGGTGGTGGCGGTGGTGTCGGCGGCGGCTGTGGTGGGTGGTGGCGGCGGCGGCGGTGATGGGTGGTGGCGGCGGCGGCGGTGGTGGTGGGTGGTGGTGGCGGCGGCGGTGATGGGTGGTGGCGGCGGTGGTGGTGGGTGGTGGTGGCGGCGGCGGCTGGTGGTGGTGGGTGGTGGTGGTGGGTGGTGGCGGCGGGTGGCGGTGGTGGGTGGCGGGTGGCGGCTGGTGGTGGGTGGTGGCGGCGGGTGGTGAGTGGCGGTGGTGGGTGGCGGTTGCTGGTGGCGGGTGGTGGTGGGTGGCGGTGGCTGGTGGCTGGTGGCGGGTGGCGGCTGGTGGTGGGTGGTGGCGGCTGGTGGTGGGTGGTGGTGGGTGGCGGTGGCGGGTGGCGGCTGGTGGTGGGTGGTGGCGGGTGGCGGCTGGTGGTGGGTGGTGGCGGGTGGCGGCTGGTGGAGGGTGGCGGCGGGTGGCGGCTGGTGGTGGGTGGCGGCGGGTGGCGGCTGGTGGTGGGTGGCGGCGGGTGGCGGCTGGTGGTGGGTGGCGGCGGGTGGTGGGTGGCGGCGGGTGGCGGCTGGTGGTGGGTGGCGGCTGGCGGCTGGTGGTGGGTGGTGGCGGGTGGCGGCTGGTGGTGGGTGGTGGCGGCGGGTGGTGAGTGGCGGTGGTGGGTGGCGGTGGCTGGTGGCGGGTGGCGGCTGGTGGTGGGTGGTGGCGGGTGGCGGCTGGTGGTGGGTGGTGGCGGGTGGCGGCGGGTGGTGGCGGGTGGCGGCGGGTGGCGGCGGGTGGCGGCTGGTGGTGGGAGGTGGCAGGTGGCGGCTGGTGGTGGGTGGCGGCTGGTGGTGGGTGGCGGGTGGCGGCGGGTGGCGGCTGGTGGTGGGTGGTGGCGGGTGGTGGCGGGTGGCGGCTGGTGGTGGGCGGCGGGTGGCGGCGGGTGGCGGCTGGTGGCGGCCAGCTGGGACACACCCTTCTCCACTGTAGGTCTGAGTACAACTAACCATATGTCTCTCTCACCCACCAGAACAGTATTGCCAGCTTGCGCTCTCAAAATGTTTTCTTCAAAGATTGTATATTATCTTTGAACAACAAGTTTGATTATCAAGGAAATAATGCATATATTATTGTCACATTAATACTGTGCAATATCTTATTACATTCCTGCTAAATAATTATAATTTGAAACAGGACAAAAAATCCCACATATATATAAAAACCAACATTAGAGATCACGAGGCCTAGGCCTCGCCTGTGACCACACATCCTGCCTCCCTGGCCTGCTACACTCACACACCTCACACTCTTAACTCTCTCATAATCACTCTCACTCTCTTACTCTGTCACTCTTACTCTGTCACTCTTACTCTCTGTCACTCTTACTCTCTGTCACTCTTACTCTCTGTCACTCTTACTCTCTGTCACTCTTACTGTCACTCTTACTGTCACTCTTACACTCTGTCACTCCTACTCTCTGTCACTCTTACTCTGTCACTCTTACTCTCTGTCACTCTTACTCTCTGTCACTCTTACTCTCTGTCACTCTTACTCTGTCACTCTTACTCTGTCACTCTTACTCTCTGTCACTCTTACTCTCTGTCACTCTTACTCTCTGTCACTCTTACTCTCTGTCACTCTTACTCTCTGTCACTCTTACTCTCTGTCACTCTTACTCTCTGTCACTCTTACTCTGTCACTCTTACTCTCTGTCACTCTTACTCTCTGTCACTCTTACTCTCTGTCACTCTTACTCTCTGTCACTCTTACTCTCTGTCACTCTTACTCTCTGTCACTCTTACTCTCTGTCACTCTTACTCTCTGTCACTCTTACTCTCTGTCACTCTTACTCTCTGTCACTCTTACTCTCTGTCACTCTTACTCTCTGTCACTCTTACTCTCTGTCACTCTTACTCTCTGTCACTCTTACTCTCTGTCACTCTTACTCTCTGTCACTCTTACTCTCTGTCACTCTTACTCTCTGTCACTCTTACTCTCTGTCACTCTTACTCTCTGTCACTCTTACTCTGTCATTCTTACTCACTCTCAGTCACCCTTACCCATTCATACTCACTCTCTCACTCTTACTCTCATACTCTTACTCTCAATTACTCTTACTCTCAATCACTCTTACTCCCAATCACTCCTACTCCCAATCACTCCTACTCTCAATCACTCCTACTCTCATTCTTACTCTTACTCTTACTCCCAATCACTCTTACTCTCAATCACTCTTATTCTCATTCTTACTCTCACTCTTTTACTCCCAATCACTCTTACTCCCAATCACTCTTACTCTCAATCACTCTTACTCTCAATCACTCTTACTCTCAATCACTCTTACTCTCAATCACTCTTCTCTCATTCTTACTCTTACTCACTCTTACTCTCAATCACTCTTATTCTCATTCTTACTCCTACTCTCACTCTAACTCCTACTCCCAATCACTCTTACTCCCAATCACTCTTACTCTCAATCACTCTTACTCCCAATCACTCTTACTCTCAATCACTCTTACTCTCAATCACTCTTACTCTCAATCACTCTTACTCTCAATCACTCTTACTCTCAATCACTCTTACTCTCACTAACTCTCAATCACTCTTACTCTCACTCTAACTCTCAATCACTCTTACTCTCATACTCACCCTTACTCTCAATCACTTTACTCTCACTCTTACTCATTCTGTCACTCTTACTCTCACTCTTACTCACTCTGTCACTCTTACTCACTCTCAGTCACTCTTACTTATACTCACTCTTACTCACACTTACACACTCTCTGGCACTCTCACTCACCTTCATTCACTCTTACTCACTCTTACCCACTCTCGCTCACTCTTACTCACTCTAGTTAATAAGAACACGCCAATATAAGACAACAAAACGTTTTCAGATTCGTTCTCACCACTTTCCAGCAACTTTTAAAATTTATATAAATTATCTTAGGGAATAATACATAAATTATATATTTAAACATGATATTAGTGTTTAGTGGAATGCATAAGGAGTCAAATTGTGTTAAAAAGAGCGATTTTTAGAAAATTTTGAAAACTACTTTTTTCTGTTCATATTATAACTAAATGGATTTTAAAGGTTTCACTCAGCCAATATATATCATTCACAATTTATTAATGAATTTTACAAAAAAACACCATAAATTTTATATTTAAACATGTAAAAACTATTTGTTTTACATTTGGAAGAAAATAATTGTAGAAAAACAATTTATAATTAAACCTTTGTGTTTGGATTTTTTGAGTAAAAGTTTCTCAAAGGCTCTCCTGCACCATTCTCAATGCAAATCATTCCCACACCTATGGGAAGAGATAGGCGAACGTTGTGTAGATGATTTGTGTTTGCTGGGAAGAAACAAAGGCGAAAGAGCAACAGAGCACGTTAGAGAATATCAGGGTCGGGATCAGGGTCAGCAAAGTCAGGGGGCATGGGTAAACTGAGCAAAGACAGAGGGAAGGAAACGGGAGAACAGATCAGAGGTGGGCGGGCAGGGTCCGGAGGAGGAGGAGGAGGAAGAGGAGGAGACAACGGAGAGGAGCAGTCAAGGACAGCAGCAGGAAGAGGGGGAGTAGAAAGAGGGGAGCGCACCCCAGCAAGAGCAGCAACCGAAAGGGAAGCAGGGGCCAAAGAAACTTCCATAGCAGGAACAGGGGGCACAAGCACTGAAACGGGAGGGGAAGGAGCAACAGAGCCAGAAGCAGGAGCTGAGGAAGAAAGCGAAGCCTTCTTACCTGCCGGGGAAGAGGAAGGAGAGGAGCCAGGCTTACGCCTCTGACTTAAAGAGACCGGTGTCCCAGCAACTACGTACCGGGCAACGGATTCCAGTGTCTCAACAGGAGAAGCCGAACGAGAGCACACACGACGGCCGTTAAGAGAGCGATGGACATCCGCCCGCACCGACAGGCGGTGGGGAGAGCCGATAGATGGAGGAAGAGGATGGGAAGGAGGATCGGAGGGGGACGAGGAAGAAGACACAGAAGACACGACAGACCGGGTAGAAGGAAGGGGATCCCCAGACAGAGGACCAGGAGGAGGATCCTTCGGGAGAGAACCCAAAGGGACAGAGGAGGGGGCAGTGGGCGCATCAGGGTCCAAAGCCCGGAAACGGTTGTGAGTCTGAGGAAGGCGGGAAGGACGAGGAGAGGAAGAGCGCAACACCCGAGCATAAGAGATATTAGCATAAGGCGGGAGCCGGCGAACCTGGCGCCTTGCCTCAGGAAAAGATAAACGCTCCCGGTGCTTCAAGTTGAGGACGGCTGCCTCAAGCTTGTAATGGACACACGCACGGGAGAAGGTAGGATGGGCCTCACCGCAGTTGAGGCAACGAGCCTGGGGAGAAGTGCACTCCGACTTAGAGTGACCTTCGCCACCACACAAAGGACAGAGAGAGACAGTCCCGGAGCAGCGGAGGGCACCATGCCCAAACCTCCAGCACTTGTTGCAGAGCCGAGGAGAAGGAATGTACTCCTGGACAGAGCACCTGGCACTAGCAAGAATGACAGAGGGTGGAAGGGTCCTACCATCAAAGGTAATCTTCACAACCCGGAGGGGTTGACGGCGACTACCACGAGGGGGACGAGTAAACGTGTCCACCTGGAGAATAGAATGGCCCTGGGCAGCGAGGATATGTCGAATATCGTCGTGGCAGTCGCGCAGGTCCTGAACACCGGTCGCAACATGGGGCGGGAGCAAAATAGTGCCAACACTGGCATTCAACTGAGCGTTCTTCGAGACCCGAACGGGGGTCTCGCCAAGGCAGGATAAGGCAGCCAAGCGGGAAGCAGCATCCTGAGAAGGAGCAGCAACGACACGTGTACCGAGACGAGTGGGGTTGAAAGTAATTGAGGCATCCACGGAATCAATGAGATGTCGATGGAGGGAGAAATCGTCAGGAGGCGCAGAATCAAGAGGGAGGAGATCAAAATATTTGGCCCACGAAGCGGGACCAAACAAGGCTTGATAGGTAGCAGAACTGGAAGGAATCTAGCGAGGGCGGCCGTGACGAGGACGGCGGTGAGAACCCCCAGAGAGAGAGGGGTTAAAAGGCGCAGTAGTTACAACTAGAGAAGGAGCCGCGCCAGGGGACGAGGTAGTCACCACTGGGGGCTTGGGGCTCGACCCAACCACAGAGGAGGGAGGGGAGCCAGGGGAAGGAGTCAGAGAGGCCAAAGGAGGAGCAAGGTCGGGGCCCAATGCAGCGGAGGCTACAGAGCTCGGTCTTCCAATACGGACCGACTCGGGGGCTTGGTCGCCCACCCCACGAGCCTGAGAAGGTAAACCAGAAGAAGCCGAAACAGGGGTTATCATCTTGACGAAAAGAAGAATTCATTCACGAATGTGCCCCCACACCCACCATGGAGCCACAATTAGAGGCAGGACACCCAACAAGAAGCTATCGCCGATCTTGCCGGGGCCTCCTAGGGGTGCGTCGTGAGTATACGCCCCACAAACGCCACCTTAAGAAACCGACAGTCCGTCGAGATCGGGTTCAGTGACGAAAGGGAGATTGACAATAAAAGGTTCCCCTCGCTCTCGACGTCGGGTACTACAGTTCTACGGGTGCAAGAGTATGCCTCCTCAAGCACCCGGGCGTCAAAATAGAAGAAGTCCAAGGGAAGAACCAGAACGAGCAAAAGGTCGGCAGGAAACGGCAAGCAGATAGGAGAAGAGGGGGGAGAAAAACGAAACAGAAGGAAAAGGAAAAGATGCCCAGCAGAATTGGAGAGGACGGCAGCAGGAGCACAAGGCTAGAAAAGGACAGATATGAGATCTCAATATCTCAAATATACAACTCCGTGGCTCATTTGGGTGGGGCTTGACACATGATACCCTGGTGACCGCTCACCATCTCACGCCTCACCTTCCCACGCCTTACACTGCCCCAAGACACCCCCCTACCCCTTCCCCTATACACAAACACCCCCGCACCCGACACACACACACACACACACACACACACACGCGCACACACGCGCACACACAAGCACACACACGCGCGCGCACACGCACACACACGCGCGCACACACGCGCACACACACACACACACACACACACACACACACACACACACACACACACACACACACACACACACACACTCTATCCTTCCCCCTCCCAACCTCTCAACCTCTATCTGTCTCCCAACCTTACGCTATCTCCCAACCCCTCTATGCCCTCCCTAATCTTCAGACCCAGTATGCCCTTCCTACTCCAGAGCTACCTACCCAGGCCCTACCCCAGACCCTCCTACCTACCTTCCTAGAAGCCCAGCCCCCAGTAGCCCCCCAAGCACTCTTTCTGAACACCCCCCTCCTGAACTCTTTCACCCCCCCATACACCCCCCGGACCCCCCCAGACACCCCCCGGATCCCCCCGGACATCCCCCGGACCCTCCCCGCCCCCAGTCATCCCCCAGACACCCCCCAGATCCCCCAGATCCCCTCTGCCCCCAGTCACCCCCCAGACATCCCCCAGATCCCCCCAGACCCCCAGAGAAAGGGAGAACTCTGGTACAAGAGTTTCCAGGAAGAATCTCAAGGTTTGGTACACCAATGCTGATGGGGTATCTAACAAAGCAGAAGAGATAAAAGAAAGAGTGAGTGAAGCAGATCCTGACATAGTTGCAATTGTGGAAACTAAAATTAATGACATGATCTCAGATGCAATCTTTCCTGAAGGGTACCAGGTGATACGAAAAGAGAGGACACAGAGACAGGGAGGGGGAGTAGCACTCCTAATAAAGCGGAAATGGAAGTTTGAAGACCTGGGAAATCGAGTTACCAATGAGTGCACTAGCTTCATACATGGAACTCTGACAGTAGATGGGAGGAAGATTGTGATCCTGGTAATCTACAATCCCCCACCAAACAGTAGAAGACCCAGGCAGGAGTATGATGACAACAACAAAGCATGTATAGATGAACTGCAGAAGGCAGCAACACTAGCCCACAGAATGAGAGCGAAGCTGCTGATCATGGGGGACCTAAATCATGGAGAGATAAATTGGGAATCAAGGAATCCCCATGGAGGGGACGAAACGTGGGGAGCAAAATTAGTAGATGTTATAGACAGGAATTTCCTGACACAACATGTGAAGGAAGACACAAGGGAAAGAGGAGGAGATGCACCGAGCCTATTAGACCTGATTTTCACCCAGAACGTAGAAGATATCGAGAATTTAGAGCATGAAATACCTCTAGGGGCCAGTGACCATTGTGTCCTAGTCTTTGACTACATGATGGAATTCAAACTTATGACCATGGGACAAGAGATCTGGGAAAGGAGAGCTGACTACAGGAAAGGGGACTATATGAGGATAAGGGACTATCTGGGTGAAGTGCAGTGGGAGGAAGAAATTAGAGGAAAAACAGTCCAAGATATGATGGACCTAGTCATACAGAAATGCCAGGAGGCCGAAGAGAGATTTATACCAACGGTAAAGGGAAAAAATAAGAAGGAATATAATAACCCATGGTTTAATAGACAGTGTCAGGAAGCAAAAATGGCCAGCAGACGGGAGTGGAGGAAGTACAGAAGACAAAGAACAGAGGACAACAGAAGCAGATACAACAGAGCTAGGAACGATTACATTAACATAAGACGAACATCGGAAAGGGACTATGAGAACGATATTGCAATCAAAGCGAAAAAACAACCCAAGTTACTACACAGTCATATAAGAAGAAAAATGTCGGTGAACGACCAAGTGACAAGACTAAGGAAGACAGAGGGGGCATATACTGAAAGTGACAAGGAAATCTGCGAGGCACTGAATGCCAGTTTCCATGGAGTGTTCACTACCGAGCCTGAGCAGCTCCCATTGTTGGAAGGGGTTACCCTAGATGAAAGACTATCAGATATAGAGGTGACAGCAGAGGAGGTAATGAAACAGTTGACAACTCTAGATGCAACTAAAGCAGTTGGACCAGACAAAGTATCACCGTGGATACTAAAAGAAGCAGCACAGGCCCTCAGCGTGCCTCTGGCAATGATCTTTAATGAGTCACTTATGTCAGGAGAATTGCCCAGTTGCTGGAAGAAGGCAAATGTCGTGCCGATCTTCAAGAAAGGAGATAGGGAGGAGGCACTTAACTACAGACCTGTATCACTGACAAGCATCCCCTGTAAAATACTGGAAAGAATAATTAGGCTGCGACTGGTTGCACACCTGGAGAACATTAGGTTTGTGAACAAACATCAACATGGGTTCTGGACAGGGAAATCGTGCCTAACAAACCTTCTGGAATTCTATGATAAAATAACGAGGATAAGACTGGACAGAGATGGTTGGGCAGACTGCATATTTCTGGACTGCCAAAAAGCCTTTGATACAGTACCGCACATGAGACTGCTGTTCAAGCTCAAGAGGCAGGCGGGGGTGGGGGGAAAGGTCCTAGAATGGATAAGGAACTACCTAACAGGAAGGAGCCAAAGAGTTACGGTAAGGGGCGAGAAGTCGGACTGGCGAACAGTAACAAGTGGAGTACCACAAGGATCGGTGCTGGGACCAATTCTATTTCTTGTATATGTTAACGACATGTTTACAGGCGTAGAGTCCTACATGTCGATGTTTGCGGATGATGCAAAGTTGATGAGAAGAGTTGTGACAGATGAGGATTGCAGGATCCTCCAAGAGGACCTGAACAGATTGCAGAGATGGTCAGAGAAATGGCTACTAGAATTCAACACGAGCAAATGTAAAGTTATGGAAATGGGACTAGGAGATAGGAGACCAAAGGGACAGTACACAATGAAGGGGAACAGCCTACCTGTAACGACGCGTGAAAGAGACCTGGGGGTGGACGTAACACCTAATCTATCTCCTGAGGCACATATTAATAGGATAACGACAGCAGCGTACTCTACACTGGCAAAAGTTAGAACATCATTCAGAAACCTAAGTAAGGAGGCATTTAGGGCGCTTTACACTGCCCACGTAAGGCCAGTCTTAGAGTATGCCGCCTCATCATGGAGTCCCCATCTGAAGAAGCATATAATGAAACTGGAAAAGGTTCAGAGGTTTGCAACGAGACTCGTCCCAGAGCTACGAGGGATGGGGTATGAAGAGCGCCTGAGGGAATTGTGCCTTACGACACTAGAAAGAAGAAGGGAGAGGGGGGGACATGATAGGAACGTATAAGATACTCAGAGGAATTGACAGAGTGGACATAGACGAAATGTTCACACGGAATAGTAACAGAACGAGAGGACATGGATGGAAGCTTGAAACTCAGATGAGTCACAGAGATGTTAGGAAGTTTTCTTTTAGCGTGAGAGTAGTGGGGAAATGGAATGCACTTCAGGAACAGGTTGTGGAAGCAAATACTATTCATAATTTTAAAACCAGGTATGATAGGGAAATGGGACAGGAGTCATTGCTGTAAACAACCGATGCTCGAAAGGCGGGATCCAAGAGTCAATGCTCGATCCTGCAGACACAACTAGGTGAGTACAACTAGGTGAGTACACACACACACACGCACACACCCACACACACACACACACACACACACACACACACACACACACACACACACACACACACACACACACACACACACACGCACACGCACGCACACGCACGCACACAAAGACACACACGGACACACACGCACATACAGACACACACACACACACACACACACACACACACACACACACACACACACACACACACACACACACACACACACAGGTCAAGCGGGATGGTAAGACAACAGAATGAAGCTGGAGGAGAGGGACTGGATGAGTCATTCATAGAGATGATTGCTAAGGCATGGAAGGAAGTCAGTGGGGAATTGAAGGACCTGAGGGAAACTATATGTAAGCTGCAGATAGAACTAAGTGCAGCACAAGAGGAGATAAAAAGCCTAAAAACAGGCCCTCCTCAGACTCTGGCCCAGGGGACCAACCCCCAGGTGCCAGGAGATGTAGCTATGGCAGGGACCCCTACAATTGGCCCAACCTTTGCTGAAATGCTCAAGAGCCCAGGAGCAATGTCCACAGTCAAGGAAGTTGTAATGAAAGCAGTAACCTCACAGGAGGCAGCTAGATGCACAAGCCAGCTAATGGAAAGGAAAAGAGCTGTAGTAGTGGTAGGTGTTAAGGAACAAGAGGGCTCCACAAGGGAGGAAAAGAGGACTAAAGACAAAGCTGCAGTGGCAGGGATATTAAAGGAGATAGGAATGGAAGGGGCTGAACGAGACATAGAACAGTTTTTCCGGATTGGCCAGTACAACAGAGACAAAAAAAGATTGATCAAGGTAGTATTCAAGAGCGAGGACATCAAAGAGGACATTCTAGTAATGAAGAGCAAACTGAGGTATGTAAGGAACTACAAAGAGGTATATGTTCAGAGGGACATGACCAGAGACGAGATAGTAAGGGCAGCAGATGCAAGGAAATGGCGCAAGGAGAGGGAAGAGAGCCAGGGAACCTCAGCCTCCAACCCAGCAATCCCAGAGGGGAGTGGGGAACCCCAATCCAGCAACCCAGGAACCCCAGGGGGGAATGCAACACCTCAGTCCACCACCCAATAGGGCCCTCCCTACCCCCCAGCAGAAACCCTTCCTTGCCCCTGCATAATGCCCATAATGAAACCCAAATCCTCCCCCTCCCCTTACCCCAAGTAGCCCCTGCTTTCCCAGCCCCTGGTCTTCTCCCTGCCCCAAGCAGGCCTGAGCAAGACCAAAGCCCTCTATCCCCCACTCCACCTCCCTCCAAACCCCTGTCAACTACACCGCAGGAGGGCGCGCCCTCTCCCCAAGCAATCCCTGCTCCCTCACCCCCAGGACTTCTTCCTGACCCAAGCAGGCCTGAGGAAGACCTAAGCCCTCCACCCCCCACTCCACCTCCCCCTGAACCCCTGGCAACTACCTCACAGGAGGAGGAGCCTACCCAAGTATCAATGACCATAGAACAACCTCCTACACTTGTAGGGAGTGTGGGTGAAATTGGATATAAGAAAGTGAGCTTCAAGGTAATGTACTCAAACCTTGATGGGATTACCAATAAAGCAAGTGAACTGGCAGAAAGGGTGCAAGAAGAAAACCCTGATGTAATAGGACTAACAGAAACAAAATTGTCAGGAGTCATAACAGATGCTGTGTTTCCAAAGGACTACTATATAGTAAGGAAAGAGAGGGAAGGGAGAGGAGGTGGAGGGGTGGCCCTGCTGATAAGGAAGGACTGGAGTTTTGATGAGATGGAAATTCCGGGCTGTGACGGATTCAGAGATTACATAACAGGAACTATAACAATGGGTGGACCTAAGATAATAGTGACAGTCATTTACAACCCTCCCCTAAATGACAGAAGACCTAGACAGGAGTTTGATAGGAACAACATGGCAACCATTAATATAATAGAGAGAGCAGCTTCAGTTGCCTGCAGGAATGGCTCAAGACTCTTAATCATGGGTGATTTCAACCATGGAAAGATAGACTGGGAGAATGGGGACCCACATGGTGGTGCAGATACGTGGCGAGCTAAAGTCTTGGAAGTGGCAGCAAGGAATTTTCTGAGCCAGCATGTCAAGGAACCCACAAGAATGAGAGGCAATGATGAACCAGCTAGACTCGACTTAATATTCACCCTGAATGAGTCAGAAATAAGGGAAGTCAAAGTTGAAGCCCCCATAGGAATGAGTGACCACAGTGTACTGACCTTTGAGTACTTGGTGGAGGTAGGGATAACCTATCTAAGGTTGGGAGTGGAGGGGAAAAGACTGAATTACCGAAGAGGAAAATATGACGAGATGAGGAACTTCCTCAGGGGAATACCATGGGAAACAGAACTTAGAGACAAGAATGTGCAGGTCATGATGGATATTGTCACCCAAAAGTGCCAGGAAGCTGCAGACAGGTTAATCCCCGTCCAAAAGGAGAAAAACGAAAAACAACAGAAAAACCCATGGTTCAACCAGGAATGTAAGGTAGCGAAACAACTGAGTAAAAGAACATGGAGAAACTACAGAAATAACAGAACACCAGAGAGCAGGGAGAGATACCAGAGGGCCAGAAATGAGTACATCTGAGTGAGGAGGGAAGCAGAGAGACAGTTTGAAAATGACATCGCGAGTAAAGCCAAGACCCAACCAAAGCTGCTCCACAGCCATATCAGGAGGAAAACAGCAGTGAAGGAACAAGTGATGAAGCTGCGGAAAGGGGAGAACAGATACACAGAGAATGACAAGGAGGTGTGTGAAGAACTCAACAAGAGATTCCAGGAGGTCTTCACAATAGAACAAGGAGAAGCCCCTGCACTAAATGAGGAGGCGGCAAACCAAGCAACCTTGGAGGAATTTGACCTCACCAGTGATGAGGTCAAAAGGTGTCTGCTGGAGCTAGATGTGACAAAGGCTGTTGGGCCTGATAGAATCTCACCATGGATACTAAAGGAAGGTGCAGAAGCACTAAGTGTGCCACTCTCTATGGTGTATAACAGGTCACTGGAAACAGGAGACTTACCAGAAAGTTGGAAGACAGCTAACGTGGTCCCAATATACAAAAAGGGTGACAGGCAAGAGGCACTGAATTACAGGCCAGTTTCCTTAACTTGTATACCATGCAAGGTGCTGGTGAAGATCGTGAGGAAAAGGCTCGTAGAGCATCTGGAGGGAAATAACTTTGTAACGCACCACCAACATGGGTTCAGAGATGGTAAATCGTGCCTCACAGGTTTAATAGAATTTTATGACCAGGCAACGAAAATTAGGCAGGAAAGAGAAGGGTGGGCCGACTGCATTTTCCTGGATTGCCAAAAAGCCTTTGACACAGTACCCCATAAAAGGCTGTTAAAAAAGTTGGAGCAACAGGCAGGAGTAAAAGGGAAGGTGCTCCAGTGGATAAGGGAGTACTTAAGCAACAGGAAACAGCGAGTAACGGTGAGGGGGAAGACATCAGAGTGGCGAGATGTCACCAGCGGAGTCCCACAGGGCTCAGTACTTGGACCCATCCTGTTTCTAATATATGTGAACGATCTTCCAGAGGGTATAGACTCATTCCTCTCGATGTTTGCTGATGATGCAAAAATTATGAGAAGAATCAAGACGGATGAAGATAGACAGAGACTACAGGATGACCTGGATAAACTGGAGGAATGGTCTAGAAAATGGCTGCTGAAGTTCAACTCTGGAAAGTGTAAGGTGATGAAATTAGGCGAAGGGAGCAGGAGGCTGAACACAACGTATCATCTGGGAGGGGAAATCCTGTAAGAATCAAATAGAGAGAAGGATCTGGGGGTTGATATCACACCGAACCTGTCCCCAGAGGCCCACATCAAAAGAATATCATCAGCGGCATATGCTAGACTGGCCAACATAAGAACTGCCTTCAGAAACTTGTGTAAGGAATCTTTCAGAACCCTGTATACCACTTATGTAAGACCAATCCTGGAGTATGCAGCTCCAGCCTGGAGTCCATACCTAGTTAAACACAAGACAAAGTTAGAGAAGATTCAGCGGTATGCCACCAGGCTCGTCCCGGAACTGAGAGGATTGAGCTACGAGGAAAGGCTAAAGGAGCTGAACCTCACATCCCTGGAAAACAGAAGAGTAAGGGGAGACATGATAACCACCTACAAAATTCTCAGGGGAATTGACAGGGTGGACAAAGACAAACTCTTCAGCACGGGTGGGACACGAACAAGGGGACACAGGTGGAAACTTAGTACCCAGATGAGCCACAGAGACGTTAGAAAGAATTTTTTCAGTGTCAGAGTAGTTAATAAATGGAATGCACTAGGAAGTGATGTGGTGGAGGCTGACTCCATACACAGTTTCAAATGTAGATATGATAGAGCCCAGTAGGCTCAGGAATCTGTACACCAGTTGATTGACAGTTGAGAGGCGGGACCAAAGAGCCAAAGCTCAACCCCCGCAAGCACAATTAGGTGAGTACAGAGGACTGTCCCAAGGAGCATCACACTCCGGCAGCCGCCCACTAAGCCCCCACACGGCGACAACGAGCTGAGCGGGGAGGGGGATGCCCCAGACAATCAGGCCATGACAGAAAAGGACTGCAATCTGGAGTTCTGCTGAACACACGAGGGTTTCCTGAGGCTTCCACTGAAGCCAGATCAGGATTTTCATACAATCCCCCCCCCCCATGCACTCTGACAAAGTGCATGGGGTAATCACATGTTAGTGTCATTACTCTGTGTATTAAAAGAGGAGCATCAGAGGTAGAACATTTCTACATGACAGCCAGAGTGCATGGGGGAGGGGGGGAGGGATTGTGTGAAAATCCTGGTCAGGCTTCAGTGGAGATCAATGGTCAGGAGATCAATGGAAAACATAGCCTGGCCATAGCCTGGTGCATAATAAATGAACTAAACTAACCTATCACCTGGTATAAAGGATGCACAATGGTAGAACTGATCCATGGTATACATTACTGCAACATGACAAATATCCTAGCAGTCAAATGACACAAATAAGGTCACAAAATCCGGACCGTAGCGGCAACACATGCGCTCGACTGAGAAAATCAAAGAGTGACCGCCCAGAGCCATGCTGGCCGGGAGCGACACTGTATCCACCTCTATGAGTCAGCTGACTCCTCTCTTTCAAATATCTCAAGCTCATATACAGACATATCTCGATCAAGAACTTCTAATTCATATATCAACAAAATAAAGACTATAATACACAACCTTACATAATAATACATATCAATAATTCAGTACATTAGAGATTATATAATGATATAAAAATATGTGAACAAAGAATTCATATTGGCAAGACATGGTAACACTGGCGGGAGAGGGGAGGAGGGGTTAAGGGAGGATTTCAAGACATCTGCCCGCCAGCCATTATACATAAGTATACATGAATACAATATATATATATATATATACACAACGTGTATCAAAACCATGTCTATGTGGTATACATCTCACAGTGCTAAATTATAATTTAATGTTAGAGGACAATGTAATGAACAATAATGAAAGGGAAATTACACAGTATACATGACAGTAATACATCCGAGACCTAAATTTATACATTCTCCATCATAGTTCACATAATATTTCCTATACAGCATTATGTAGCATTCCATAATATAAGTATATACGGATGTTTTTCAAGCTACATGACATTATAGTAGGCATCCTTCAGTCTCGGGAGACTATGGAGTTGCGCCCTAGTTGTCAATCCTGGTGCAGCATCTGGTGTTACATGACATTAGGCTACTGCTATTCACTAGACTTCTAATATATATCCACAAATACATGGCAAGGACTTATGGTACAGATATGTAATATACATAGATATATGTGGAATACATTGGCAATACACATTGAATACTAGTGTGTTGTCGAAAAAAGAATAACTACATAAATTAATATTCGTGATACTAGGCTAATCAGCCAAGACATCACTATACAGTTTGAGCACATCATACACCAGCTACAGTATGATCATACTGGTGTATGTGTGGTCATAACACCACCTCACACCCATATGGTAATATCACAACACATCATGGACCAGTATGGTAATATCCCAACACACCATGGACCAGTATGGTAATATCACAACACACCATGGTCCAGTATGGTAATATCACAACACACCATGGACCAGTATGGTAATATCCCAACACACCATGGACCAGTATGGTAATATCACAACACACCATGGTCCAGTATGGTAATATCACAACACACCATGGACCAGTATGGTAATATCACAACACACCATGGTCCAGTATGGTAATATCACAACACACCATGGTCCAGTATGGTAATATCACAACACACCATGGTCCAGTATGGTAATATCACAACACACCATGGACTAGTATGGTAATATCACAACACACCATGGACCAGTATGGTAATATCACAACACACCATGGTCCAGTATGGTAATATCACAACACACCATGGTCCAGTATGGTAATATCACAACACACCATGGACCAGTATGGTAATATCACAACACACCATGGTCCAGTATGGTAATATCACAACACACCATGGACCTGTATGGTAATATGACAACACACCTGAGTGATTGTGAGGTGATGGTGATATAGCAGTGATAGTAATTTAATAAAGATAGTGTGATAGTGATACTGAGGTGGTTATATGACAGCGATAGTGAGGTAATGGTAATATAGCTGAGATAGTATAGTGGTGATACAGCAGTGATACTGAGGTGATAGTGATATGACAGCGATGGTGAGGTGATGGTGATATAGCAGTGATGGTGCAGCAGTGGTGCTGTAGCAGTGATAGTGATATATTAGTAAATGTAAGGAGGAAATCTATCAGTGTGAGGTGATAATGCAGAGAAAGTGAAATGATGTTGGTGTAGCAGTGACAGTGTTATGTGATAGTGAGCTGTTGGTGATATAACAGTGACAACAGCTGTCATATAGTGACACCAACAATTTGTTACTCAACATGGTCAGTATATGACCCAAAGTGTGGGGCCTGAGGTGATGGTGATATATAGAGGTGATAGTGAAGCTATAGTGATACAGCAATGATAGGTTACAGTACTGAGAAGATATAGCATTGAATCTGATACAGCCGTGATTGTCAGGTATATGATACCAAAGTATAATACCAAAGTGTTAAATACCAAAGATAGTGAAGTTATGATGATATAGTGATAAAGGTGTGTCCTTAAATTACATTGGCATCAAAACACGCAGTCCATGGTGATACAGGAGTGACGGTGATGATGGTGGTACAGTGAACTAGAGGGGCAGCACTACACCACAATAGTGATGGTGGTGGTACAGTGAACTAGAGGGGCAGCATAACACCACAGTAGTGATGGTGGTGGTACAGTGAACTAGAGGGGCAGCACAACACCACAGTAGTGATGGTGGAGGTACAGTGAACTAGAGTGGCAGCGCAACACCACAGTATTGATGGTGATGGTACAGTGAACTAGAGTGGCAGCACAACACCACAGTAGCGATGGTGATGGTATAGTGAAACAGAGAGGCAGCACAACACCACAGTAGTGATGGTGATGGTACAGTTAACTAGAGTGGCAGCACAACACCACAATAGTGATGGTACAGTGAACTAGAATGGCAGCACAACACCACAGTAGTGAGGGTGATGGTACAGTGAACTAGAGTGGCAGCACAACATCACAGTAGTAATGGTGATGGTACAGTGAACTAGAGTGGCATCACAACACCACAGTAGCGATGGTGATGGTATAGTGAAACAGTGGCAGCACAACACCACAGTAGCGATGGTGATGGTACAGTGAACTAGAGTGGCAGCACAACAACACAGTAGTGATGGTGGTGGTACAGTGAACTAGAGTGGCAGCACAACACCACAGTAGTGATGGTGATGGTACAGTGAACTAGAGTGGCAGCACAACACCACAGTAGCGATGGTAGTGGTACAGTGAACTAGAGTGGCAGCACAACACCACAGTAGTGATGGTGATGGTACAGTGAGCTAGAGTGGCAGCACAACACTACAGTAGTGATGGTGATGGTACAGTGAACTAGAGTGGCAGCACAACACCACAGTAGTGATGGTGATGGTACAGTGAACTAGAGTGGCAGCACAACACTACAGTAGTGATGGTGATGGTACAGTGAACTAGAGTGGCAGCACAACACCACAGTAGTGATGGTGGTGGGACAGTGAACTAGAGTGGCAGCACAACACCACAGTAGTGATAGTGATGGTACAGTGAACTAGAGTGGCAGCACAACACCACAGTAGTGGTGGTGGTGGGACAGTGAACTGGAGTGGCAGCACAACACCACAGTAGTGATGGTACAGTGAACTAGATTGGCAGCACAACACCACAGTAGTGATGGTGATGGTACAGTGAAAGAGTGGCAGCACAACACCACAGTAGTGATGGTGATGGTACAGTGAACTAGAGTGGCAGCACAACACCACAGTAGTGATGGTGATGGTACAGTGAACTAGAGTGGCAGCACAACACCACAGTAGTGATAGTGGTGGTACAGTGAACTAGAGTGGCAGCACAGCACCACAGTAGTGGTGGTACAATGAACTAGAGTGGCAGCACAACACAACACCACAGTAGTGATGGTACAGTGAACTAGAGTGGCAGCACAACACCACAGTAGTGATAGTGGTGGTACAGTGAACTAGAGTGGCAGCACAACACCACAGTAGTGATAGTGGTGGTACAGTGAACTAGAGTGGCAGCACAACACCACAGTATTGATGGTGATGGTACAGTGAACTAGAGTGGCAGCACAACACCACAGTAGTGGTGGTACAGTGAACTAGAGTGGCAGCACAACACGCCAGTAGTGATGGTGATGGTACAGTGAAATAGAGTGGCAGCACAACACCACAGTAGTGATAGTGGTGGTACAGTGAACTAGAGTGGCAGCACAACACCACAGTACTGGTGGTGGTGGTACAGTGAACTAGAGTGGCAGCACAACACCACAGTAGTGGGTGTACAGTGAACTAGAGTGGCAGCACAACACCCCAGTAGTGATGATGGTGGTACAGTGAACTAGAGTGGCAGCACAACACCACAGTTGTGGTGGTACAGTGAACTAGAGTGGCAGCACAACACCACAGTAGTGATGGTGATGGTACAGTGAACTAGAGTGGCAGCACAACACCACAGTAGTGATGGTGATGGTACAGTGAAACAGAGTGGCAGCACAACACCACAGTAGTGATGGTGATGGTACAGTGAACTAGAGTGGCAGCACAACACCACAGTAGTGGTGGTACAGTGAACTAGAGTGGCAGCACAACACCACAGTAGTGTTGGTACAGTGAACTAGAGTGGCAGCACAACACCACAGTAGTGGTGGCACAGTGAACTAGAGTGGCAGCACAACACCCCAGTAGTGATGGTGGTGGTACAGTGAACTAGAGTGGCAGCACAACACCACAGTAGTGATGGTGGTGGTACAGTGAACTAGAGTGGCAGCACAACACCACAGTAGTGATGATGGTGGTACAGTGAACTAAAGTTGCAACACAATACCACAGTAGTGATGGTGGTGGTACAGTGAACTAGTGGCAGCACAACACCACAGTAGTGGTGGTACAGTGAACTAGAGTGGCAGCACAACACCACAGTAGTGATGGTGATGGTACAGTGAAATAGAGTGGCAGCACAACACCACAGTAGTGATGGTGGATGTACAGTGAACTAGAGTGGCAGCACAACACCACAGTAGTGATGGTGATGGTACAGTGAACTAGAGTGGCAGCACAACAACACAGTAGTGATGGTGGAGGTACAGTGAACTAGAGTGGCAGCACAACACCACAGTAGTGATGGTGGTGGTACAGTGAACTAGAGTGGCAGCACAACACCACAGTCCACCACAGTCACCTCCCTAATGTCACTGTGGTTGACTGCTGCCCTCACCACATCCAGGCCGCTCACCACATCACCGAAGACACGTGGCCACGATGACGAACTGGGCACTCCTGAGACCCCCCGGCCACCACCTGGAGCACACAGCTCCTGCCCGGCCTGACTCCCGGTACTGCCCCTGGAGGTCAGGCAGCAGTGGGGCTCCTCCCTTACCATCATTACTCTCGTAGTCTCCGCCCGCCACCCACTCCCCCGGCTGACCCTTGTTCACCACCCTCAACAGTTTAGTGTTGCGGTAGGTGTGGCCCCGCTGGCCCGTACACAACAACACAAACTGTCTGGCCAGCGGAGTGTCAGGGGTCAGCCGGATGGTGACCCGCCCTCTTGTTGACCCCGCCCACCCGAGGTCAAGGAACGCCAGGGTGCAGGAGGGCTCCAGCACGCCCACAACCTCACTCTCCTGCAGGAAATGAAATAAATAATGCTGATAACTGTATAACAAAATGTTATCATATTAGTTATCAACACTCAGTATGTCAGTAATGTCAGTAAGACTAGTGGGTGTAATAAAGTAACCTGGAGGGTGTGGGCGTGGGCGGGAGTGGGCTGACGCAGGAGTGGGTGGAGGTACAGCTGTCCGTCTTGTAGAGTTATCCTGGCTGAGCGGCGGCCATCTTGGTCTTCCTGGACGGCCAACACCTGGCCAGCCTCCACCAGCCTCTTGACGGGCTCCCTCATCCTGCGGAGGTCCTCAACCTGTGGACAGTGTCAGCCCCATTATCACCTGTGGTCAGTTTCAGTCCCATTATCACCAGTGGACAGTGTCAGCAACATTATCACCTGTGGTCAGTGTCAGCCCCATTATTACCTGTGGACAGTGTCAGCCCCATTATCACCTGTGGTCAGTGTCAGCCCCATTATCACCTGTGGACAGTGTCAGCCCCATTATCACCAGTGGGCAGAGTCAGCCCCATTATCACCTGTGGTCAGTGTCAGCCCCATTATCACCTGTGGTCAGTGTCAGCCCTTTTATCACCTGTGGTCAGTGTCAGCCCCATTATCACCTGTGGTCAGTGTCAGCCCCATTATCACCTGTGGTCAGTGTCAGCCCCATTATTACCTGTGGACAGTGTCAGCCCCATTATCACCTGTGGTCAGTGTCAGTCCCATTATCACCAGTGGGCAGAGAGAGCCCCATTATCACCTGTGGTCAGTGTCAGCCCCATTATCACTTGTGATCAGCGTCAGCCCCATTATCACCTGTGGTCAGTGTCAGCCCCATTATCACCAGTGGGCAGAGTCAGCCCCATTATCACCAGTGGGCAGTGTCAGCCCCATTATCACCTGTGGTCAGTGTCAGCCCCATTATGACCTGTGGACAGTGTCAGCCCCATTATCACCTGTGGTCAGTGTTAGCCCCATTATCACCAGTGGGCAGAGTCAGCCCCATTATCACCTGTGGTCAGTGTCAGCCCCATTATCACCTGTGATCAGCGTCAGCCCCATTATTACCTGTGGTCAGCGTCAGCCCCATTATCACCAGTGGGCAGAGTCAGCCCCATTATAGTAGTAGGGTGTAAGTGCCACAGGCTCCTTTTTTTTTTTTGGGAGAGGACCCCTGTGGGGTGTAAGCGCCAGCGGCTCCTTTTTTTTTTTTCTGGAAATTCATGTGTAGCATGTCGGGGTTTTCAGGTGAATTTGGGGAGTCACAGATTTGGAATTAGGGAATTCTTATAATGAAAAATAATGTCATACGAGTTTGTTAAAGTTCTTATGAGAAAAATAATTTCCGAGACATAGAAGTTTGTTAAGGCCTTATGGGACAAATTCAAGTATCGTATGTAGCGCTTAGGGTTTCCAGGAGAACTCTACGGACATATTTTACATGTTTTCAACTTACAAAATCGTCTATGTAAGCCATAGTTATTCATATAAATTTAGAAAATCACCTGTGTAAGTCATGGTTTTCAAGTCTCGTACATCACACCCCCCTCCCTCCCTCCCCCCTTACCTCGCAATCTGTCGCGTCACCTTTATTTACTTTACGCCCGGCCAGCCAGACCTCTTATCTTATCTTATCTTCTTCATAATATCTCGACCATCCCTCCTCTCTCTCTCTCTCTCCTCCTCCTATTTCCTTACAACTATTTTCAGAGTTTCAAATAATCATAGAAGTTTATTTATATATTTATGACCGAATTTGTAAAAGGATCATTTTCAGAGAATATTGTCTTAGATGTTTTGTTAAGGAAAACAGACAACTTATCCATAACACTTAGTTTTATATCCATTTACGGCTATTTCATCTGTAAAGACCAAATTGAACAGAGCCCGGTTTTAAGCTCATATTTCATCAGAGTCCAGTTTATACCTAAAAATGAAGAGAGTCCACTTTGAGAGCAAAATTCGTCAGAGTCTACTTTGTGAGCAAAATTAGTCAGAGACAGTATTTAGCTCATATTTCATCAGAGTCCAATTATCAACAGAAATTCGTCAGAGACTACTTTGTGAGCAAAATTAGTCAGAGACAGTATTCAGCTCATATTTCATCAGAGTCCAATTATCAACAGAAATTCGCCAGAGTCTACTTTGAGAGCAAATTTCATCAGTGTCCTGTAATCTGTGAAAATTTGACAGAGTCCATTTTATACCCAATTTTCGTCAGAGACCATTTTATACCTAAAAATGAACAGAGTCTACTTTAATAGCAAAATTCATCAGAGTCCAGTTTTCTAGCAAATTTCATCAGTGTCCTGTAATCTGTGAAAATTTGACAGAGTCCAGTTCTTGATCGAAATTCATCAGAGTCCAGTTTTTCTAGCAAATTCGTCAGAGTCTACTTTGTGAGCAAAATTAGTCAGAGACAGTTTTAAGCTCAAATTTCATCAGAGTCCAGTTTATACCGAAAATTCGCCAGAGTCTACTTTGTGCCAAAATATTCAGAGTCCAGTTCATGATCGAAATTAATCAGAGTCCAATTAAAGACCCAAATTTGACAGAGACCACATTTTCGCTACTAACAGTCCAATCCCCCCTGAAATTTTAAACAGTCATATTTCAGACGTAGTAAATAAGATCAAGTCAGTTACAGAGCTCCAGCTCTTGTCCCCTGTATTTTCATATTTTCTCTATATTCAGCTGTGTTCTTCACATTTTTTCCATGTTTCTGTGTTCATTCCATGTTCTATAAATGTTCACAGCAAGCTCAGTTCAAATTTTTTCTGCCATTTTCCCCGTATGTTCACTATGTTCTTTGTCATATTTTCATGTGCATCATATGTTCTCTGTATAACTTTTATACTCAATATTCATGTTTCTCAATGTTCTTAGCTTGTTCTTCACACGTTCAGTGTTCATTCTTTGTATTCCCTATGTTCCTTATCATGTCTTCATATTCTCTATAAGTTCTTATTCCCTGCATGTTCACTCTATTCATCAACTTTTTCTTACGTGTTTTCTGTGTTCACCGTATGTTCACTGTGTTCATTCCCTTACTTAACCTCAATTTTTTTATGTTCTTGTTTCTTCCATTCACTAACTAGTTCTTTGTCAAATATTAGCATCAGCAATACAGTTTTCCTCAACAATTTTAGTCACCAAGTTTTTATTTGCAAAAACTATGTCAAAGTAATTCTCGTAGTCAACTTAATAGTTCTACCAGCCATGTTCTTAAACAAATCTACACTTTATTCAGTTCCAAATTTACAAAGACAAACCTTTCTTGTAACTTCTTAACTAAAAATCTTTCGCCAATCAACTGAAACATAGTCACTTTCCTCATTTCTCAACTAACTTATTATCCAATCAACCAAAAAATTGTCAAAGGAATCTTTCCAACACTGTTCATAACTAAACTTATTCCCTAGTCATCAGAAAATAACCGTGTTCTTCATGTTTCATTGTCATTTCATAACTAAAAAATCTTTCGCCAATCAACTAAAAAACATAGTCACTTTCATCATTTCTCAACTAAACTTATTATCCAGTCAACTAAAAATAGTCAGAAATAGCCTCGTTCAACACTGTTCTTAACTAAAACAACCTTTCTCTTAGCTGAAAATTGTCAAAGGAAACTTCTTTCAGCACTTTCTTAACAGCCGCTATGTTTCATCAAGAAAAAATTGTCAAAGGAAACTTTCCAAAACTGTTCATAACTAGCTTTTATCCATCGTCAATCAACTAAATAATAACTTTCATCATTTCTTAACTAAACTTATTCCCCAGTCATCAGAAAATAGTCGTGTTCTTCATGTTTCATTGTCATTTCATAACTAAAATTATCCATCAATCAACAGAAAAAGTCATATTCATCATTTCGTAACAGCCATTATGTTTTCGTCAAGTAAGAAAATATAGTCAAAGATATCTATCATCGTCGTTCTTAACTTCCATTTATACTTTGTAGAGCACTAAAAATAGTCAAATGTAACTTTTTCAACACTTTCGTAACTAAAATTATATGTCGCTAAGTAAGAAAAATAGTCAAATGTAACTTTTTCAGCACTTTCGTAAAAATTATATGTCGTTAAGTAAGAAAAATAGTCAAAGGTGCTCTCTGTAACACCAAAGTTACTCTTCGAGATAACAAAAAGACGCTCTCAAACACTCAAAAATTTACTCGCATCCTCAAAGTTATTCTCAGAGTCATCAAAAAGTTAATCTCAGTTATCAAAATGTTATTCTCCAAGTAGCCTTTCATTCATCAGAGAACTTTCTAAGACATCTTCGTTCATTAAAGTTAATCTCAGAGGCATAAAAGTTATTCTCGGAGCTATCAAAAAGTTAATCTCTAAAACAACAAAAGTTAATCTCTGTCATCAAAGTTGATCTGCAAGATATCTTCGAGTCATCAAAGTTACTTTTCATTACATCAAAGACGCGTTCAAATACTACCCATGTTCTCAGAAGTCATTCTCAAAGTTATTCAAGAGCTAACAAAAGTTATTCTCAGAGTCACCTTCGTTCTTCAGAGAAACTTTCCAAAACATCTTTGTTCATCAAAGTTATTCTCAGAGTTAACAAAGGTAATCTCTAACTCACTCTCAGTCATCAAAGTTAATCCAAGAGACGTCAAAGTTAATCCAAGACATCATCTTTCATCAAAGATATTCTCTCTAAGCCATCAATGTTCTTCTCTAAGACATAAAAGTTATTCTCTATGTCAACAAAAGTTATTCTCTGAGCTAACAAAATACTACTCATGTTCTCAAAGACATTCTCCAATTCATCAATGTTGTTTCAAAGACATCAAAGTTAATCTCAGAGTTATCCAAAGACATTCTCAAAGTCATCTAAAGTTATTCTCTAAGACATCAAAGTTATTCTAAGAGTTATCAAAAGTTATTCTCAGTCATGTTATGTTATTCTCTAACTCTCTTCCATTCATCAAAGACATTCTCTAAGCCCTCAAAGTTATTCTCTAAGACAACAAAGTCATTCCCAGAGTCATCAAAAGTTATTCTTCGAAACATAAAATTTGCTCTGTAAGATATCTTCGTTCATCAAACTTATTCTCCGAGATATCTAAAGTTATTCTCAGAACAATCAAAAGTTATTATAAGACAACAAAAGTTATTATCAGAGCTACCCAAAGCTATTCTCAGAGTCACCTTCGTTCGTCAGAGAAACTTTCAAAACATCTTTGTTCAACAAACTTGTTTTCAAAGTCATCAAAAGTTAATCTAAGACATCTGCTTTCATCAAAGTTATTCTCAGAGACATCTAAAGTTATTATGTAAGACATAAAAGTTATTCTCAGAGACATCAAATGTTATTCTCGAAGTCATCAAAGATATTTTCAGAGACATCTAAAGTTAATTTCTATGTTATAAAGTTATTCTCAGAGACATCTAAAGTTAATCTTGGTCATCAAAGTTGTTCTCTAAACATCAATGTTGTTCTCCAAGACATCAAAGATGTTCTCAAAATCATAAAAGTTATTCCCAGAGCTATCAAAGTTTTTCTCAAAGTCATCAAAGTTATTCAAAGAGCTAACAAAAGTTATTCTCTAAGTAACCTTTCGTTCATCAGAGAAGCTTTCTAAGACATCTTCGTTCATCAATGTTGATCTCTAAGTCACCTTTGTTCATCAAAGAAACTCTCCTTCTTCCATCAAGTTATACTTTAAGACAACATTGTTGTTCTCTAAGACATCTTCAGGCATAAAATTTCTCCCCAAATGTAACTAGTTCAGCTTTTCATATCAAACTTACACTTCTGTTAAATATATTTCTTAGACATTTTACCTTTTAAACTGTTCTCTGAACTACACTGTTCAAACCTACGTAACCTATCCTCTCCACCCAATGTTACTTAGTTAACGTAACGTTCCTAAACCTAACTATACCTATCCTATCCTAACATAACTTACCTTACCTTCCCTATCTTACCTAACTTTACCTATCCTAACATAACTTACCTTACCTAACTTAACCTGCTTAACCGTACCTTACCTTACCTTACCTATCTTACCTAACTTAACCTGCATAACCTAACTTTACCTATGTTACCTTACTTTACCTATCTTACCTAACTTAACCTGCATAACCTATCTTACCTAACTTTACCTATCTTACCTATCTTACCTAACTTTACCTATGCTACCTTACCTTACCTATCTTACCTAACTTTACCTATCTTACCTATCTTACCTATCTTACCTAACTTTACCTATCTTACCTAACGTAACTTTCATAACCTAACTTTACCTATCCTAACATAACTTAACCTACCCAAACTTAACTTTACCTATCTTACCTAACTTAACCTGCATAACCTAACTTTACCTATCCTAACCTAACTTACCTTACCTTACCTATCTTACCTTACCTTACCTATCTTACCTAACTTATCCTGCTTAACCTATTTTACCTATCTTACCTAACTTTACCTATCTTACCTAACTTAACTTTCATAACCCAACTTTACCTATCCTAACATAACTTACCTTACCTTCCCTATCTTACCTAACTTTACCTATCCTATCCTAACCTAACTTGTCTTACCTAACTTAATCTTACTTTCCCAAACTGATGTATCCTAACTTATCTAGTCCAACCAGACATGCTCTAACTTACATAAGTATTCCTTCTTGTCTTTTGTGTTTCGTCAATCAGTGTCTCATATTCATTTACTCATTTCATTAGTTAATTTCTCAAATGGTCACTTATGCATTTCAAGTGCTATTTGTTATATATGGGCATTTACTCATTTCAAGGGATAATTTCTCAAATGGTCACTTATGCATTTCAAGTGCTATTTGTTAGAGATTGGATATTTAAGCATTTCAAAGAATTTTTGTTATATATGGGCATTTACTCATTTCAAGGGTTAATTTCTCAAATGGACGTTTTTGCATTTCAAGTGTTATTTGTTAGAGATTGGATATTTAAGCATTTCAAAGGATTTTTGTTACATATGGGCATTTACTCATTTCAAGGGTTAATTTCTCAAATGGACGTTTTTGCATTTCAAGTGTTATTTGTTTAAGATTGGGTGTTTAACCATTTCAAAGGATTTTTGTTATATATGGGAATTTACTCGTTTCAAGGGCTAATTTCTCAAATGGTCATTTTTGCAGATCGAGGGTTATTTGTTAAAGTTCATCAAGTTGCTCATAAGTTGTATTTAGTAGGTTTGTTATCATTTATTCTTATTCCCCAACCCTTTAACCTAACCTTTCAGATGTAGTTTATGGTGTTTTTGACATATTTGTTGAATATATTATCCTTTTCCTAACCTTTCAGATGTAGTTTTGTTTCTCCTTTGTATATTTTTACCCAAACCTTCTTTCCTTCTTTTACTTTGATTCTCCTACTCCTTCTAACCCTCCTTTTCTATCTCTCTCCCTTATTCTCTCTCTTCCTTCCCCTCTCTCTCCCTCATTTGCTCAAATGCTCTCTTGTTTCTCAAATTCAAGTCTTAATGCTCCCATTCTCACACCCTCACTCTCATTCACTTAGTTTTCTTTTTCTCAATTCAAGTCTTAGTGCTCCCATGCCCACACTCCTCTCTCATTCTCTCTTCCTTCCCCTCTCTCCCTCATTTGCTCAAATGCTCTCTTGTTTCTCAAATTCAAGTCTTAATGCTCCCATTCTCACACCATCACTCTCATTCACTTAGTTTTCTTTTTCTCAATTCAAGTCTTAGTGCTCCCATGCCCACACTCTCTCTCTCATTCTCTCTTCTTTGGTCCCATTTTCTTCCACCCCCTCTCTCTTACTCCTTGCTCTTCTTTCATGCTCTCACTCCCTTAAGCTCTTGTTTCTCAATTTCAAGTCTTAGTAGATCTGATTCTTTACTATTGTAATTTTTTATTATACTCCGAAATTACCATCTCTTTTAAGGGTCTGAGCAGGTGGTGGAGAGGGTTAAGGCGTACCTGTTATGCCAGTTGCTGGAAGGCTTCTGTGCTGGCTAGGGTTCGAGTCTCCTGGTGGGAAAGTGTTCTAAAGTTGTATACTTGACTCTCGTGTTTAGGAGAGTTGTGCCTTAAGCATAGACACTGTGTCTTCCCATATTAACAGGGACTTGATGAAATTAACGTCTAAATGACCCCTCACTTGCTCTAGTGCTCTTGGGAGGTGGTGATCTTTGTGGTATTTAAATACTCCGAAATTACCATCTCTTTTAAGGGTCTGAGCAGGTGGTGGAGAGGGTTAAAGCGTACCTGTTATGCCAGTTGCTGGAAGGCTTCTGTGCTGGCTAGGGTTCGAGTCTCCTGGTGGGAAGGTGTTCTAAAGTTGTATACTTGACTCTCGTGTTTAGGAGAGTTGTGCCTTAAGCATAGACACTGTGTCTTCCCATATTAACAGGGACTTGATGAAATTAACGTCTAAATGACCCCTCACTTGCTCTAGTGCTCTTGGGAGGTGGTGATCTTTGTGGTATTTAAATACTCCGAAATTACCATCTCTTTTAAGGGTCTGAGCAGGTGGTGGAGAGGGTTAAGGCGTACCTGTCATGCCAGTTGCTGGAAGGCTTCTGTGCTGGCTAGGGTTCGAGTCTCCTGGTGGGAAAGTGTTCTAAAGTTGTATACTTGACTCTCGTGTTTAGGAGAGTTGTGCCTTAAGCATAGACACTGTGTCTTCCCATATTAACAGGGACTTGATGAAATTAACGTCTAAATGACCCCTCACTTGCTCTAGTGCTCTAGGGAGGTGGTGATCTTTGTGGTATTTAAATACTCCGAAATTACCATATCTTTTAAGGGTCTGAACAGGTGGTGGAGAGGGTTAAGGCATACCTGTTATGCCAGTTGCTGGAAGGCTTCTGTGCTGGCTAGGGTTCGAGTCTCCTGGTGGGAAAGTGTTCTAAAGTTGTATACTTGACTCTCGTGTTTAGGAGAGTTGTGCCTTAAGCATAGACACTGTGTCTTCCCATATTAACAGGGACTTGATGAAATTAACGTCTAAATGACCCCTCACTTGCTCTAGTGCTCTTGGGAGGTGGTGATCTTTGTGGTATTTAAATACTCCGAAATTACCATCTCTTTTAAGGGTCTGAGCAGGTGGTGGAGAGGGTTAAGCGTACCTGTTATGCCAGTTGCTGGAAGGCTTCTGTGCTGGCTAGGGTTCGAGTCTCCTGATGGGAAAGTGTTCTAAAGTATATATATATATATATATATATATATATATATATATATATATATATATATATATATATATATATATATATATATATATATATATATTATATATATATATATATATATATATATACTGACAATTAACTGAAATATTATTTTAATATACAAATTATACTTTATGTGTAATTGATTATTCCTGGGGTGATTAATTCTAATTCTTGCATGTACGAACCATGGGTTTATACTGGTGACACACCTTGAGATTACAGCGTTGTTCAATATCCCTAGACTAAAATATATTTGTCGCTGTTACGTGTCACGAACAATAAAGTACGGTCAGTAACATGCCACACATTGGCAATACACAATTTAACAATACTGTAATAGACTGTCAAAGAAGATTTACTAATAAATACAATATTCGTGATACTAGGCTAATCAGCCAAGAAATCACTATATAGTTTGAGCACATCACACACCAGCCACAGTATGATCATACTGGTGTATGCGTGGGCATAACAACCACGAGACCACAAGTCTGGCTGGCCTACTCACGTAGTCTACACCGGTTCCATTATGATTGTCGAGGTCTCGTCAGGTAAGCCTATAATTCATTCATACTAACAATATACACTAACTAATTGATTATGGTTAAGTGAAAATAATAATGTTAACCTGTTTAATTGTGGCATAACCAAATTTATTAATTATAACCCCCCTATATTTGTGTGAAAGGAATTTTACTGGTGATATTAAATTAAACACAGTTCACTCCGAAGTTATAAATAAGCAATAAGCAAGTTATAAACAAAATTACAACAGTCCACATTAAATTAATATAATTCACCGGTAGATTTCCCACAGGGGGGATGGGGGACCACATTTGTGTCTTCTCTCGGTAGTGTAGGTAGATATTGGTGTGTTCCCCGTAATATTGGCATAACATGGGGGTAGACGGACCTCTAGTGCTCTAATTGTGGTACCAAGGAGTTCATGAGGCATTTTAATGGGTGGCAAGTAGTTGGCTATTAGTAATTGGGGGAAGGCGTGTCCCCGAATGTAAAGATGTTACCACTGGACATGTGGATGGCCGACATTACGTATGCTTCGGCCGGCAAGGGCCATCATCTCGTCCACCTTCGGACTGTACATGTGGTGTGGCATTAGTTGTTGGTGTTGACAGGTAGATGGCAATTGCGGGTGTGAACTGCAGTGAGGCACTGAGTTGAGGGCTTTGAAGTATAGTCTGCATGTGAGGTTGGGGGTGGAGTGGTTTGTGTGTGGGGTGGAGGAGAGGTGCTCGAGCTTCTTGTGCTTTGCTTCGCACATTGCTCAGAATAGCCTTCTGTGATGACATCAAAATCTGTGGAGATATGTGGCAATATCGACGCAATCTGTGGGAATGCACTCCAACTCCAAATCTTGTAGGTGTGACGAGGACATCATCTATTGGTAAAGGTGTAGCAAGGTCTGCCCCATCTTTGGAATGCTCCTGACCATATTCATTTTAAAGGTGGATCAATGACAATGCTCACTGAGGGAGGTGGTGATATCAACGTCATTTTTATTTATATACAGGAAGGTACATTGGGGGGTTAAGAGGGTACATAGCAATGATGACTTTATATTCTCGTAAAGTCACAAGCACGCATAGTGTTTCGGGCACTATCTATTTCGGGCAGAAATGGCAGAATCTATTGCATGCACCCGATCATATTTTCGGTTCCCCGGTGAAAGGCCGCCATCATATGTTATCCTTATGCACTTATGTGGACATAAGTCATTAGCAAGACAATAAATGATGAGGAAGGTGTCTTCTGCTCTAGAAATCAGTTCATCTGAGCAGTCGAAAACTCCTGGCTTGTTCCATCAAGGACAAGTGGTGGCTGTGTGTAGAGACAGTGCTTTGTCTTTGAATTGTTATTGGTTGGCCTGACGTTCCCAGGATAGGCCAAGTTCAATTACGAGACGGCAGGACTGGCCGTTTGTTGAGAAGTTTGTCTTAGTGTGTTGCTGGATACTTCTGCCAGGGTGCACTTCTGCCCGGGTGAAAAAGCACTTCGACTTGTAGAGACGAAGTAGGGTGTCTGACACAGTGACGTTACGATGTAGGACTAGCCCATGTTGTGTTGAGTAGGGTGAACTCACCTGTGTGAGGACCACTGAGCGTGGGTGACGTATAACTTAAGACAGTGGACTCCCAGCAGAAGAAGACTGCAGAATTTGTCGTATTAGTGTCCTGTGCAAAAGTGACACTCGCAATATTCATATGTAAATATATAGTGATTATACAGTATATATTATATCTGGGAAAGTGCCGATTAGTATTGTCTACCCCCCCCCCTCCCCCTTTTCCTTTCACGATTATTTGCTACTGCCAGTTCTCTATAACTTACTATTCACTTGAGGTGGGGTGAATGAAGAAGAGACATCAAGCCCATTAGCAGCGACTGAGGTAAAGAACCCGGTCACTGGTCGAGTGAGGCCATAACACCTTCCGTGTGAGGCATTGATTGTAGTGGATGAATAGGCATAATAAGGGAGATATTAATAAGGTATTATATATTTCACTGAAGAGAACGTGAAAAAATATATATATTGAACAAGTTTAGATTTAGGAAAGACCTGAGTAAATACTAGTTTGGTAACAGCGTTGTTGACTTGTAGAACAAATTACTGGGTAATATACCAGCATAGGATCTCTGGAGTTTGGGAGGATAATAGGAGCTGCTTCGTATGGGTCAATAGACCTTCTGCAGTTTCCTTCATTCCTATCTTCTTTTGTTTTAATTCTTGTTGCCGATTTGTTCAGGCTCTATCAAAATAATTCCATGATTACGAGATTCAAACATACTGGAATAATATACACACGGCTTTAAAAACGTATCGTATAACACCATAAGTCACTTCAAAGAATATTAATAATTGAATATTATGTCTGCTTTTTTTTTTTTTTTTTTTGAGATATATACAAGAGTTGTTACATTCTTGTACAGCCACTAGTACGCGTAGCGTTTCGGGCAGGTCCCTGGAATACGATCCCCTGCCGCGAAGAATCGTTTTTTCATCCAAGTACACATTTTACTGTTGCGTTAAACAGAGCCTACAGTTAAGGAATTGCGCCCAGTAAATCCTCCCCGGCCAGGATACGAACCCATGACATAGCGCTCGCGGAACGCCAGGCGAGTGTCTTACCACTACACCACGGAGACTGCAAGGCTTGACCTTCACTATGCTTGTGAAAATATTTAGTTTAATATTTGAAACATTTTCAGTAGATATTTCTTTTGTTGTCAGTCTTTGAACATTATCAACAGCATCTTCATCATTAATATACGACTAGTAAAATCTCGTCGAGTTCTTTTACTGATGTCTAATGCACTATGATACGAAACGTCTGAATTGATGTTAATACAACCAATGTTGTCCTCAATGATTTAAAACCTACATCACTTGTATACTTATCATACCTGCAATGTGTTCCTGCATTGTAACCCGAGCTACCTCACACACCTGTAGCGTCCTCGCACATACTTGTAGTTCCCTCACACACCTGTACATATATCATACCTGCAATGTGTTCATGTATTGTAACCTGAGCTTCCCCACGTGTTGCGACCCAAGTGGTTTTAACAGCAGTGACCATGTGGAGGGCACGGTGGACATTACCTGTAGTTCCCTCATACACACCTGAAGCACCCTTGCACACACCTGCAGCTTCAACACACCTGCAATAGAAAAGCCCTTTTAAGTATATTTCGAGCAAATTAACTAGTGCATAACCTTTAAAATGTATATATAAATCTATACAAGTACATATATGTAAGGGACATTTGCAGACATTCAGGAAATATATAAGGATTAGAATACAGTTATAACCATCGCCAAAAAGTATTTAAATATACTAAGGAAAGGAAGATGTCGCTTTGAATCAACATGTAGATTTCTCCATCCTGACATGTACGAAACCTCACTCAAGGAGAGAAAATGCTACGCCCTCAGCTGTCCATACTTTTATGTGGAAGGCACAGAACGCTAAATAAAGAGTGGCAAACACGAAAATGGCTTTTGAAGAAAAGCCAGTTTATACCCAGGCGAAAGAGCTTTCAAAAGGTTGAACATTGTGCATGGAACTGGCTGAAAGACCCACTGGGATACCAGAATCACACGTCAATTACACCCCACAAAAAAGCTCCAGCTACGACAGGCAACAACCCTGCAACAATCAGTACTGGTCAGAACAAAACCGACATTCCCCCACACATAATGGACCTGCCTGAAAAATCATCATCAAATTATCCCAAATAGAGTAACCTTCATCTTTACCAACATACAAGGTCTGAAAACAAAAGCAAATAATTAAGTACCGTTCATAAATAACCTTACCGAGCCAAATGCAGTATTTGGACTTTTCACACAAACCCATGCTAGAGAACTTTGACAGTGAGATATGGATACCAGAATATAATCTATAGAGATTTGACAGGGGTAAATAGGTCACATGGAGGAGTAAGTTTGTATACAAGAGAGGACCTTGTATGCTCTGAGCTTAACGCTAGAAATGAGGTGGTAGTTAACACTACTGGTAATAATAAAAAAAAACTTATAAATTCTAATATTCAAACCACCAGATGCAACGGCTGAGGTATTCACAAATCAGAGAGAATAGGTTCGATAATCTGGCAAACCCAATAAATGATATCTTCCTAGGTGACACTGCCCAGTCTAAGATGGAGACTAGCGACCAAGAATATTATACCGCGAAATCTATCTGGACATAACCAACCACAGATTAGAGAACTACTTAGATTGTGACAAATTTTCACTCAACCAGGAAATAGTCAACTAATTACGAAAATATTCTAGATCTGAACTTCACAAACAAAGGAGACAATCAAGGACATTACAGTCGCATACCACATACTTAGATCACAAGCTCATTGAAGAGCAAACTATCATAATACCTGTAATAGCCTAAAACAATGATCTTTTATGAGGGGTTATTCAATAAATTCAATTTTAGCAAAAGGATAGACTGGGAAAAGATAGACAGGGAACTTAAAAATAATGTCATTGAATGTTTTAAGTAATAATAATTCCACACAAACAATAAAACAAATGACTTCCAAAGAATATACAGTCTATCCTTCCAACTTGTTCCTTTGTTGAAAGCCAGAAAGAGGACCAACGTAGAAAGAACAATCAGATGCGACTACAAAAGAAGGAAAAAAACTGCTAAGGAGACGCGACTATCTCAACAATAAAAACAATAATTTAAACAGTTGTAACAAATCTAGCAGACTAAAGCAATCATATCAAATTTTAGAAATGCAATTAGAACACAAATATGGCATTCAAGAGAAGGAAAACAAAATATTCCTTCACATATGCGAAAAAAGCAAAAGCCACGGTCAATATTGGACCTATTCTTACAAGTGAAGGTTCATACAGAGTACAACATGGTAATCGTGATAGCCAAACTCCTGAAAATATATCTGATACGTACACGAATTCTGCAGATTTTGAAGGAAAAATTGACGACATGCCCATGCATTCAATATGTATAAAGGAATGCCAAGTGCCAGTAGCATTGTGTGGAGAAAGAGCTTGTACACAGGGGAGATACAGGATTCGTTTAAATCAGTAGATTTCATATATTTTGCTCCTCTTTACAAAGGAGGGAGCAAAAGGAGGAAGCAATGGCTAAGAATTATTGACCAGTCGCACTAACGTCCCACATAATAAAAGTATTTGAGAGAGGGATCGTGAGGTAGGTTTCCAGTTATATGGAGACCTATGACCACCTCAACTCGGGTAAATATGGATTTTGAGTGGGAAGATCATGCCTCTCGCAGCTACTTGACCACTACGACAAAATCAATGAGACATTAGAAGAAAAACAGAATGCAGTTTGGTAAATGCAGACTTCACAAAAGCATTTGATACATGTGACTATAAAGTGATAACACAAAATAAGGTCAATTGGAATATCAGATAAAGTAGGACGGTGGTATTAAAATGTCTGGGTAACAGAACACAGAGCCAATGTCAACCAAACAAAAGAGTTCAAGCACAGTTAAAAGCTCTACCACAGGGTACAGTCCTTGCACTCCTTTCCTTATTTTCATATCAGATATAGACATTTAAACAAGTCACAGCGTCGTATCACCATCTGCGGATGACAAAAATCAGCATGAAACTGAATTCTGTTGAAGACATTGATAAATTACAAACATATAAATTAGATTTTCTGCTGGGCGGCTTAAAATAGCATGTTGTTATCAGTGATAAATTCCAGGGACTCTGGTACTGTAAAAATGAGGATATTAAACAAAATATAGGATATAAAACACAATCAAATCTGCCCATAGTAGGAAAGCATAATGTAAATGATATGGCAATA
>NC_091184.1:6212123-6234623 GCF_040958095.1 Procambarus clarkii | reverse complement strand
CGAGTTGAATGGGATAAGACCATGTGCGGTAACTAAGAAGAAAAGCTGAGCATCACAACAAAAATTTGGACATGTGTTGGGATGTTGGCACATGAGCTGGTTAGGCAAAACCCTCTGCTCTACAATTGCAAGTGTTTGGGTATATTCTCCGCGGGCAAGGGATAAAGTTAATAAGAAATAGTATGACTCAATATGATCAAGCCCACTGTCTGCATCTCGGTAAACAAAATATACTGAGCTAGAAACAAATAGGAATTTAAATATAGTTGTAATGACAAAGGTATTATACGAGTAATGCAATTCCATTAATGCATAATTGGAAAGTTTGCATTAGCAAGAACACCATGTATGCTAGTTAATCGATATACTTTTCATGGTAGGCGTGTGGCAGCTTTTGCAAAGTACGTAGGACTGCTGTAGGCATCACAGTAATAGTGATATGGTTATGGCCATTGAAGCTATGGCTGCTGTTGTAGCCGCTTCAACGTTAATTAAGTCGATGTACTGTTGCAATATACAACATAGGAAAAAGTACGAGGTAGTGAATCAAGAACTACATCACTTATCAAATGGTGGAGGAAAATGAGTAATAGACACGAGAAGTCGGCTTGTGGTCACACCGAGGTGTGGTCAAAGATTAAGACAGCCTTAGGTCACGTAAGCCAATGTTACAGCGAAAAGGTCACAAAGGTTGATCCAAAGTTCTTGGAAACAAATAAACATTTAATGTAATTATAGCGTCCTTGGGATGCTGGGTGTGGAGGTGAAGACTATGACCAGCTGGAGGGCAGTCTTGTGGAAGCCGAGGTTTCATCAAGTATTCCTCTTTATCTGCTTGTGGCAGTGACAGACACCAGCCTAATGTGGGGACCGATGTGATCTTGTTAACTCCAGTCGAGTCTGCAATGTGTGAGTATTGTATGAGAGTAACCGGGTGTGGAGTGTTGTGATGATTCGGGGTTAGGAACTTAGAGGTTATGAGTTGTAGATGATGGGCAGGTTTGTCTAGGGCGTTTATTGCCAAGAGTTACCAATTTCTAGTACAAACCTATTGGTACACCTCAAGGGTCTAGGTGGGGAAAAATAGATTGTATAAACTTAACAATTTCAAGAGGCTAATGATATACAGTAGAGTAAATATTGTATTCAAAACGAATCTGGGTTTCAGTTTACGACAGACAAAAGTAAATGAAACACTAACAAACCTCAATGTATGAGGAAAACACGGAACAATTAATATAGAGGATGCCAATTATTTTACACTAATATATTTCGGTCGAGGATGGGCCGTGGCAATACGTCTAAGTATTAAATGCAGTGTGAGAGTGGGACTGAAAATTTTGCGCAGCAAACTGTTGGGAGAATTAAATGGAAAATGATCTACCTAATAATAGAAAATACACACAATCCATCAAACCTTAAGAGGGAAGAATAGATTTTATGGTAACTAATATCTAAAGCATCTAGGTCTCCTATCTTGAGATAATTTGGGGGCTTAGTGTCCCCGCGGCCCGGTCCTCGACCAGGCGTCCACCCCCAGGAAGCAGCCCGTGACAGCTGACTAACACCCAGGTACCTATTTACTGCTAGGTAACAGGGGTATCAGGGTGAAATAAACTCTGCCCATTGTTTCTCTCCGGCACCCGGGATCGAACCCGGGGCCACAGGATCACGCGCCCAGTGTTCTGTTCGCTCAGCCACCGGCTCCCCAAACAAACAATAAACATCAGTAAACACCAAAATTGGTGTCTAACAAACACCGACTAATTTGAGTATAATAAACTTTATTTGCTATTCAGGAAATTAGTTTTAAATTTATGACTGCTTCATTAAACAAAATAATATTGTGCCAACACAGTAAGATAATATAGACTTGTGTAACAGGGAGACACTGATAAGTAGCATCTTAAAAGGGAGTGAGTTAGGCAACAGTGATCATGAGGAAATTAACTTAAGACACGAAAAAGTTATTTGTTGAAACTTTAGGTGCAAGATTTTTCTCACATCTGATTCATATATTTAGGGGTTCCTTGGGAATTTTAAATTTGGCAGACCTGAACATGGGAGTTGGGCAGTTCTTGGGCCTTGTCTTGTTTACCTGAGGTGGTTACTGGATTATGATGTAATGTTTTTATTTAAAAAATTACAAATAAAGCCCAGGAACGTGGTACGCTATAGATTGCGGATTTTAAATAGTAGTGACCCAAAATTAATAACCATGGCACTAAAGAACCTAATCAGAAAACAGAAGGCTCAATACAAACGAATAATGACATATTTAAGATAAAAAAGTACGTATTGCAGGGCAAGCAAAGAAAGCCTTCAGTGTTTCACCAGATGAAACACAGGTTACAGACAACACATGGTAATTAAAAAATAAGTCAAATAACTGATAAAGAAAATAATTTAAATTACGAAACTATAAGAAAGTACCAAAGAAATTTATTAATGCAGCAGAAAAAATCTACATAGAATGTGCAGATGACAACCTAAGAAGTTTAGTGGCTACCAAAGAGGAAATTATTAAACAAATATAAAAGGACGCAATGACAACCACAAATGGTAAGCAGTCGCAGTCATAAGGTTACCTGACCTTGAGGCAGCCAGGATGTCCCCAAGGGACAGAGTCAAAGATTGCAGGTATTTCAGATACAATGTTTATATGAAAATGTTAATTTTTAATTTAATCATCATAAAGTTAAGTGAACAATACTTTCGAGCGTTTCCTGCATCATTCAATTTTTTATGAAAAAATTGCCAAAATATATTTATAATATGTGATGTGGTTACGATACCCTTGAACATGTTTCTCTCTTCAGAGAGAGCTATGTTTATACGTTCTGCTTGTGGGGAATTGGCTCCAAGATATTGGTAATAAATCTCATGAAATCTTTCGAGGACCATCATTAAGAAAAGGAAATATTTGAAGAACCAGTGCTTATGGATCTCTTATATAAGTATGATGGAAATCTTACTGTATAATAAATAAACTGTAGTCATTATAAATTACGAAGCTAAATCCATCCACACACTGAGGGGTTTGATTAGTACAGATAAATTAAAGCATTTCAAGTACAAATAAATTAACGTTAACACACATGAAATATTGGAGATTATTTAAAATCTTTGGATTAATAAAATATAATATTCTACAAACTACAAGAACGAAATAACAGCTTAACAGTATGAAGGAAAGCTAGCATGCATTGGGATATATTCGTCACGAAAAACTTGTTTCATCAGGCTATCCTGGGAACACTTGATCGAGGCAGCATCATATATTCCTTTTTATCAGCAATTCCAAGCTAAAGGTGAGTAGTATGTAGAAATCACCTAGAGAGTTATAATACCACATATTTCTAAATTAGATGCTGGGTTCCCAGCCATATTGGTGTATATATGAGCGTGCGCATCCTGCCGCTAAGGAAGCTATCTGTTCTTGTCCCATCTCCCGTAAAGGTATTCCTTATTCCGACTTTTATCCTGTTATTCATTCCTCCATCCTTGCCCGTTGACAGGGTTGTTGATCCTCTGTAGTTAGTAACAAGCTGCGTACTCTCAGCGTAGTGTGTCTCCGTGGCCTTCCTCCTACCACCGTAACTGGCGGTGGGAAACTGCTTTAGCAAGGCTCCAGATTGGCCATACTCGCTTAACCCACGGTCACTTAATGGAGCGCCGCCCTGCTCCTTATTGTCCAAACTTCATTGTCCCTCTTACAGTTGTGCATATCCTTGTTGAATGTCTTGACTTCCAGGAGGAGCGTGTGTCTTACTTTCCGACCGTCCCCCGCGGTCACCTGTCCCTCGATAGAATTCTAGGTGAATCTGATACTTTTGATATCGTTCGCCTTATGCGTTTTTGTTCTCGTATTGGCATTCTTGGTGATATTTAGCGCCCTCTCATTATTTCGCACTTTGATGGTGCTACATAGCCTTCCCGGTTTGGTGTCTTCTTTTGATAATTACTTTACTTTCTAAATTAGATGTGGTAAAGCCTTGTAAATACACTTCCTGGTTATTTTTAATGGGCGTGCAGCATAACGACAAATCGTCGTCCCTATTATGTTAAATGTGATCACAAAAAACAAGGGAAATGGACTTGTAGATTTGCCGATACTGATGTCTATGATATGATGAAGCAGTCTCGTCCTCCTAGCGTCTGTAGTGTAACGGATGGTGGGTTGATGAGGCAGCAATTTGAACACCTTCCAGACAATCTCTAGCTTAATGGCTTCGCTTACCAGTCCTTCCTCCTTCCCAGGTGGCTCCTGCATGCCCAGTCGTGCTATGGCGCACTTAATATTATCTATGATTTAATTACTATCCCGGTTTATAGGAACTAAAGGCTACCAGGAATTAGAGAATTAATTTGTCTTATTTGAAAATGTTCAAATTCTCATTTCTTAATAATTAAACGAACGTTGTTCAAAATGAGAGTGCTGGATATAAATTCATGTGAATGAGCTGGAATATCAATTCGTAATTGTAAGAATTATTACCAGATAATAAACAATACTATATAAACGAATATAAACGTATTATCTGCTTTAATTCACGAAGTATATTTATGCAAGAGAGTTATTAAATAATAATACTCATTAAAGAATGTGAAATAGGGAGAATTTAATATAGTTCATGAATGTAAATATTTTCCCTTTTGTCTTGTGATCTGATGCAACACGTGACTAGAATTTCTGGGGAAATGAGGCGTTAATATGAGTTAATTAAATGATGTTAATTTCACTACTCTACTGGTTAGTGTTAGTAAAAATATATTACAGTAAACGAATAGTTTAAGGTACTGAATATTAGTAATAAAGTGTTAGATGTTTCCAACACTGCTATCATACCCCCCAAAGCTAAAGCGGAAATAAGAAATTCGCTTGTGTTACTTTGAACAACGAGCTAATCTTTCCCCAGTTCTTGAGTACTTGAATATCAATCTATTGATTAAAAAATAATATGATTAAGCCCATTTTAATCAAGAACTCGCCCCCGTCTTCAGCAGAGAGTGTGAGTGTGAGTGTGAGTGTGTGTGAGTGTGTGTGTTTACTAGTTGTGTTTTTGAGCTTTGCTCTTTCGGCCCGCCTCTCAACTGTCAATCAACTGTTTACTAACTACTATTTTTTTTTTCCACACCACACACACACACACACCCCAGGAAGCAGCCCGTGACAGCTGACTAACTCCCAGGTACCTATTTACTGCTAGGTAACAGGGGCACTTAGGGTGAAAGAAACTTTGCCCATTTGTTTCTGCCTCGTGCGGGAATCGAACCCGCGCCACAGAATTACGAGTCCTGCGCGCTATCCACCAGGCTACGAGGTCCCTAAAGGGGTGTGTGTGTGTGTGTGTGTGTGTGTGTGTGTGTGTGTGTGTGTGTGTGTGTGTGTGTGTGTGTGTGTGTGTGTGTGTGTGTGCGTGTGTGCGCGGCGCGCGCGCGCTCACCTAGTTGTGTTTGCGGGGGTTGAGCTGTAGCTCTTGGTCCCACAACTCAACCGTCAATCAACAGGTGTACAGATTCCTGAGCCTATTGGGCTCTATCATATCTACACTTGAAACTGTGTATGGAGTCAGCCTCCACCACATTACTTCCTAATGCATTCCATTTGTCAACCACTCTGACACTAAAAAAGTTCTTTCTAATATCTCTGTGGCTCATTTGGGCACTCAGTTTCCACCTGTGTCCCCTTGTGCGTGTTCCCCTTGTGTTAAATAGCCTGTCTTTATCTACCCTATCAATTCCCTTCAGAATCTTGAATGTGGTGATTATGTCCCCCCTAACTCTTCAGTCTTCCAGCGAAGTGAGGTTTAATTCCCGTAGTCTCTCCTCGTAGCTCATACCTCTCAGCTCGGGTATTAGTCTGGTGGCAAACCTTTGAACCTTTTCCAGTTTAGTCTTATCCTTGACTAGATATGGACTCCATGCTGGGGCTGCATACTCCAGGATTGGCCTGACATATGTGGTATACAAAGTTCTGAATGATTCATTACACAAGTTTCTGAATGTCGTTCGTATGTTGGCCAGCCTGGCATATGCCGCTGATGTTATCCTCTTGATATGGGCTGCAGGAGACAGGTCTGGCGTGATATCAATCCCCAAGTCTTTTTCTTTCTCTGACTCCTGAAGAATTTCCTCTCCCAGATGATACCTTGTATCTGGCCTCCTGCTCCCTACACCTATCTTCATTACATTACATTTAGTTGGGTTAAACACTAACAACCATTTGTTCGACCATTCCTTCAGCTTGTCTAGGTCTTCTTGAAGCCTCAAACAGTCCTCTTCTGTCTTAACCCGTCTCATAATTTTGGCATCGTCCGCAAACATTGAGAGAAATGAATCTATACCCTCCGGGAGAACATTTACATATATCAGAAACAAGATAGGACTGAGTACAGAGCCCTGTGGGACTCCACTGGTGACTTTACGCCAATCGGAGGTCTCACCCCTCACCGTAACTCTTTGCTTCCTATTGCTTAGGTACTCCCTTATCCACTGGAGCACCTTACCAGCTACACCTGCCTGTCTCTCCAGCTTATGTACCAGCCTCTTATGCGGTACTGTGTCAAAGGCTTTCCGACAATCCAAGAAAATGCAGTCCACCCAGCCCTCTCTTTCTTGCTTAATCTTTGTCACCTGGTCATAGAATTCTATTAAGCCAGTCAGGCAAGATTTACCCTCCCTGAACCCATGTTGGCGATTTGTCACGAAGTCCCTTCTCTCCAGATGTGATACCAGGTTTTTTCACGATCTTCTCCATCACCTTGCATGGTATACAAGTCAAGGACACTGGCCTGTAGTTCAGTGCCTCATGCCTGTCGCCCTTTTTGAATATTGGGACCACATTCGCCGTCTTCCATATTTCTGGTAGGTCTCCCATCTCCAGTGACCTACTATACACTATGGAGAGTGGCAAGCAAAGTGCCTCTGCACACTCTTTCAGTACCCATGGCGAGATCCCGTCTGGACCAAGAGCCTTTCTAACATCCAGATCCAGCAGGTCTCTCTTTACCTCCTCTCTCATAATTTCGAACCCTTCCAAGGCTGCCTTGTTTACTTCCCTTTCTCCTAGCACAGTGATCTCACCTTGTTCTGTTGTGAAGACCTCCTGGAACCTCTTGTTGAGTTCTTCACACACCTCTATCATTCTCTTTATACCTGTCCTCGCCTGTTCTAAGTTTCACTACCTGTTCTTTCACTGTTTTTCTTCTGATGTGACTGCGGAGTAGCTTTCGTTCGGTCTTGACTTTGTTTGCTATATCATTTTCATAATTTTTCTCTGCTACTTTCTCACCCTGACGTACTCATTCCTGGTTCTCCGGTATCTCTCTCTGCTTTCTGGTGTTCTGTTATTCCGGAAGTTCCTCCACGCCCTTTTGTTCAGTTTATTTGCTTCCATACATGCCCTATTATACCATGGATTCTTCTTCTGCTTCTCGGATTTTTTCTTTAGGGCCAGGATGTATCTGCTTACTACCTCCTGACACTTTTGGGTGACATAGTCCATCATCTCTTGTACAGACTTAGCTCTGAGGTCTGTGTCCCAAGGGATTTCTCTTAGGAAACTTCTCATCTCCTCAATTTCCCTTTCGGTATGCCAGCCTTTTGTTTCCTAGTTCTTTTTGGGGGGAGATAATTCCTAGCTCTACCAGGTACTCAATGTTCAATACACTGTGATCACTCATTCCCAAGGGTGCTTCCATCTTGACTTCCCTTATATCCTACCCATTTAGGGTAAATATCAAATCAAGCATTGCTGGTTCATATTCTCTCATTCTTGTTGGTTCCTTGATGTGCTGGCTTAGAAAGTTTCTTGTTGCCACGTCCAGCAGCTTAGCTCTCCATGTTTCTGGTCCCCCATGTGGGTCTCTGTTCTCCCAATCTATCTTCCCATGGTTGAAGTCTCCCATAAGTAGTCTTAGTAGTCCAGATCCATTCCTGCTAGCAACAGAAGCTGCTCCCTCTATTATGTTAATGGTGGCCATGTTGTTTCTATCATATTCCTGTCTGGGTCTTCTGTCATTTGGTGGTGGATTATATATGACTACGACTATAATTTTTTGCCCTCCAGTTGTTATTGTACCTGTTATGTAGTCACTGAAACCTTCACATCCCTGAACAACCATCTCCTGAAAATCCCAGCCTTTTCTTACCAGCAGGGCTACACCACCACCACCTCTTCTCTCTCTCTCCTCATAACGTAATAGTCCTGTGGGAACACTGCATTTGTTATGGTTTTTGTTAGCTTTGTTTCTGTGAGAGCTATTATGTCTGGTTTTCCTCTAGTACCCATTCTCCAAGTTCATTTGCTTTATTTGTAATTCCATCTTTGTTAGTGTACATTGCCCTGAGGCTCACTTTCTTCTGTCCCTTCTCAAATTTCCTCCTTGGCGAGTGTTCTGGTGGTGGGGGAAGCTGTTCCATGGGTGTGAGGATTTGTGAGGTGGATAACAGGGTTGCAGAGGATGCTGGGATGAGGGGTGGGGGTCAAGTGAAGGGGGAGGGACAGGGAGGGTATGGGGTGAAAGGGGAGGAAGGACAGGAAGGAAAGGGTGGGAGAGGGGACTGGGTGGGAGGAGGGGAGGGGTAGAAGGGTGGGGATTGGGTGTGGGGGGAGAGAGATTTGGCTGGGTATCTGAGTGGGGGCAGGGAGGGTTTGGGGTAGGAGGGGGTTTCTATGCAGAGGGTGGTGGGGTTGTCCTCCCTGCTGGTGTTACTGGGTAGCTGGTTGTGGGTTTTCCCCTCGCCTCTGGGGTGATGTGTTGGGAGCTGTGATTTCCTGGTTTTTCCCTCTCGCCTTGCGCTTCTTTGTTGCTTCTGCCGCCATGGCTCTCTCCTCCCTCATCATGTCCCTCTGGAGGAATACTTTTTTTAATTCTCCCACATGTTGCAGGTGGCTTTTCTTTGTTAGAATCATCTCCTTTGTGTTCTCGTTTGCAAACACTATCTTTATTAACACACGGTCTCGGTCTTTTTTGTACCAGCCTAGCCTGTAAACCTTCTCAATGCTATGCTCAGCCCCTTCCATGTCTAGTGCCTTCAGTATTTCATTCACTGCCGCTTTGTCCTTATCATTCCACTCTTTCCTATTAGAGCCTTCCTGCTCTTTAATACCCACAGCTATCACTGATCTTTTCCTTTCCAGCAGCTGGCTAGTGGAGCGTGCCACTTCCTGTGAGGTGGCTGCTTTCATGGCCACCTCCATCACTGCAGTCATTACTTCAGAGTTATTTTTTTTAGTATTTCCGCAAATGTTGCTTTTATTGTGGCATTCTCTTCCAAAATACTATTACCATCTTCTCCCTGGGTGGTTATCTTCATCTCAGCATTGATACTGTTCTCTTTGAGGGCTCTAATCTCCTCCTTTGCTGCTGTCAGCTCTCTTTTTAGGTTGCTTATTTCATTCTTCATTTCCTGCATCTCACTCTTGATGTCCTCCAGAAACTGGGCGAACATTTCCTTCATTTCGTCACCTTGGCTTTTCCCTGTTCCCCTGTTACCTCTGGCTGTCATGTTTATTATATATATATATATATATATAATATATATATATATATATATATATATATATATATATATATATATATATATATATATATATATATGTCGTACCTAGTAGCCAGAACGCACTTCTCGGCCTACTATTCAAGGCCCAATTTGCCTAATAAGCCAAGTTTTCATGAATTAATGTTTTTTCGACTACCTAACCTACCTAACCTAACCTAACATTTTCGGCTACCTAACCTAACCTAACCTATAAAGATAGGTTAGGTTAGGTTAGGTTAGGTAGGGTTGGTTAGGTTCGGTCATATATCTACGTTAATTTTAACTCCAATAAAAAAAATTGACCTCATACATAATGAAATAGGTAGCTTTATCATTTCATAAGAAAAAAATTACAGAAAATATATTAATTCATGAAAACTTGGCTTATAAGGCAAATCGGGCCTTGCATAGTAGGCTGAGAAGTGCGTTCTGGCTACTAGGTACAACATATATATATATATATATATATATATATATATATATATATATATATATATATATATAACTGAAAACTCGCACCCCAGAAGTGACTCGAACCCTTACTCCCAGAAGCAACGCAACTGGTATGTACAAGACGCCTTAATCCACTTGACCATCACGACCGGACATAATGAGGTGATAGCCGAGGCTATTTGAACCACCCCACCGCCGGCACTCGGATAGTTATCTTGGGCATAGCATTTTACCAAATCACCTCATTCTTAGGGGCACACGTGAGGAACACAAAAAGACGCCTTAATCCACTTGACCATCACGACCGGACATAATGAGGTGATAGCCGAGGCTATTTGAACCACCCCTATGCCCAAGATAACTATCCGAGTGCCGGCGGTGGGGTGGTTCTAATAGCCTCGGCTATCACCTCATTATGTCCGGTCGTGATGGTCAAGTGGATTAAGGCGTCTTGTACATACCAGTTGCGTTGCTTCTGGGAGTATGGGTTCGAGTCACTTCTGGGGTGTGAGTTTTCAGTTGCATATTGTCCAGGGGACCATTCTGGCTTGTTCGCATATATATATATATATATATATATATATATATATATATATATATATATATATATATATATATATATATATATATATATATATATATATATATATATATATATATATTGGTGTATACTGGCAGCAGGTTTTCTTTCAAACATGTTTCATTGAATATGACCGCATATTCTGTATTTATTATTTTCTGGTTTAGGGCTTCTATCCCTCTAACTATTTTCTTAGCATCAGGGCTTAATTGGCCCTGATGCTAAGAAAATAGATAGAGGGATAGAAGCCCTAAACCAGAAAATAATAAATACAGAATATGCGGTCATATTCAATGAAACATATATATATATAAATATATATATATATATATATATATATATATATATATATATATATATATATATATATATATATATATATATATATATATATATATATATATATATATATATATAGAGAGAGAGATAAAGAGAGATAAAGAGATAGAGAGAGAGGAGAGTGTGTGTGTATGGGGGATGAAGGGGACTGGGGGGGCGGAGGTGGCGACCAGGTGTGTGCGGTGTGTGTGTGCTCACCTAATTGTGCTCACCTAATTGTGCTTGCGGGGGTTGAGCTCTGGCTCTTTGGTCCCGCCTCTCAACCGTCAATCAACTGGTGTACAGATTCCTGAGCCTATTGGGCTCTATCATATCTACATTTGAAACTGTGAATGGAGTCAGCCTCCACCACATCACTTCCTAATGCATTCCATTTGCTAACTACTCTGACACTGAAAAAGTTCTTTCTAACGTCTCTGTGGCTCATTTGGGTACTCAGCTTCCACCTGTGTCCCCTTGTTCGCGTCCCACCAGTGTTGAAAAGTTCGTCCTTGTTTACCCGGTCGATTCCCCTGAGGATTTTGTAGGTTGTGATCATGTCTCCCCTTACTCTTCTGTCTTCCAGTGTCGTGAGGTGCATTTCCCGCAGCCTTTCCTCATAACTCATGCCTCTTAGTTCTGGGACTAGTCTAGTAGCATACCTTTGGACTTTTTCCAGCTTCGTCTTGTGCTTGACAAGGTACGGGCTCCATGCTGGGGCCGCATACTCCAGGATTGGTCTTACATATGTGGTGTACAAGATTCTGAATGATTCCTTACACAGGTTCCTGAACGCCGTTCTGATGTTAGCCAGCCTCGCATATGCCGCAGACGTTATTCTCTTTATGTGGGCTTCAGGAGACAGGTTTGGTGTGATATCAACTCCTAGATCTTTCTCTCTGTCTGTTTCATTAAGTACTTCATCTCCTATTCTGTATCCTGTGCCTGGCCTCCTGTTTCCACTGCCTAGTTTCATTACTTTGCATTTACTCGGGTTGAACTTCAACAGCCATTTGTTGGACCATTCACTCAGTCTATCCAGGTCATCTTGTAGCCTCCTACTATCATCCTCTGTTTCAATCCTCCTCATAATTTTTGCATCGTCGGCAAACATTGAGAGGAACGAATCTATACCCTCTGGGAGATCATTTACATATACCAGAAACAGTATAGGTCCGAGGACTGACCCCTGCGGGACTCCACTTGTGACGTCTCGCCAATCTGAGACTTCACCCCTCACACAGACTCGTTGTCTCCTGTTGCTTAGGTATTCCTCTATCCACCGGAGTACCTTCCCTCTCACTCCAGCCTGCATCTCCAACTTTCGCACTAGCCTCTTGTGTGGCACTGTATCAAAGGCTTTCTGACAATCCAAAAATATGCAGTCTGCCCACCCTTCTCTTTCTTGCCTTATTTTTGTTGCCTGGTCGTAGAATTCAAGTAACCCTGTGAGGCAGGACCTGCCATCCCTGAACCCATGTTGATGCTGTGTTACAAAGTTACAAAGCTGTGTGTGTGTGTGTGTGTGTGCGCGCGGTGTGCGTGTGTGGTGTGTGTGTGGGTGTGTGGGGTGTGTGGTGTGTGTGTGTGTGTGTGTGTGTGTGTGTGTGTGTGCTGTGTGTGTGTGTGTGGTGGTGTGTGTGTGTGTGTGGTGTGTGTGTGTGGTGTGTGCTGTGTGTGTGTGTGTGTGTGTGTGTGCTGTGTGTGTGTGTGTGTGCTGTGTGTGTGTGTGTGGTGTGTGTGTGTGGTGTGTGTGTGTGGTGTGTGTGTGTGTGTGTGTGTGTGTGTGTGTGTGTGTGTGTGTGTGTGTGTGTGTGTGTGTGTGTGTGTGTGTGTGTGTGTGTGTGTGTGTGTGTGCGTGTGTGTGTGTGTGTGTGTGCGGTGTGTGTGTGTGTGTGTGTGTGTGTGTGTGTGTGTGTGTGTGTGTGTGTGTGCGGTGTGTGTGTGTGTGTGTGTGTGTGTGTGTGTGTGTGTACTCACCTATTTGTACTCACCTATTTGTTCTTGCAGGATCGAGCATGGACTCTTGGATCCCGCCTTTCCAGCTATCGGTTGTTTACAGCAATGACTCCTGTCCCATTTCCCTATCATACCTAGTTTTAAAAGTATGAATAGTATTTGCTTCCACAACCTGTTCCCCAAGTGCATTCCATTTTTCCACTACTCTCACGCTAAAAGAAAACTTCCTAACATCTCTGTGACTCATCTGAGTTTCCAGTTTCCACCCATGTCCCCTCGTTCTGTTATTATTACGTGTGAACATTTCATCTATTTCCACTTTGTCAATTCCCCTGAGTATTTTATATGTCCCTATCATATCTCCTCTCTCCCTTCTTTTCTCTAGTGTCGTAAGGTTCAGTTCCTTCAGCCGCTCTTCATATCCCATCCCTCGTAACTCTGGGACAAGCCTCGTCGCAAACCTCTGAACCTTCTCCAGTTTCTTTATGTGTTTCTTCAGGTGGGGGCTCCATGATGGCGCGGCATACTCTAAGACGGGTCTCACGTAGGCAGTGTAAAGCGCCCTAAAAGCCTCCTCATTTAGGTTTCTGAATGAAGTTCTAATTTTCGCCAGTGTAGAGTACGCTGCTGTCGTTATCCTATTTATATGTGCCTCAGGAGTTAGATTAGGTGTCACATCCACTCCCAGGTCTCTATCTCGAATCGTTACAGGTAGGCTGTTCCCCTTCATTGTGTACTGTCCCTTTGGTCTCCTGTCACCTGATCCCATTTCCATAACTTTACATTTACTGGTGTTAAACTCCAGTAGCCATTTCCCTGACCATCTCTGCAGCCTGTTTAAGTCCTCTTGGAGGATCCTACAATCCTCGTCTGTCACAACTCTTCTCATTAATTTTGCGTCATCCGCAAACATTGACATGTATGATTCCACTCCTGTAAACATATCATTTACGTAAATTAGAAAGAGGATTGGTCCCAGCACCGATCCTTGAGGTACTCCACTTGTTACTGTTCGCCAGTCCGACTTCTCGCCCCTTACCATTACCCTCTGGCTCCTTCCTGTTAGGTAGTTCTTCACCCATACTAGGGCCTTTCCGCTTACTCCTGCCGGCTCTCAAGTTTGTATAGCAGTCTCATGTGCGGTACCGTATCAAAGGCCTTTTGGCAGTCAAGAAATATGCAGTCAGCCCAGCCTTCTCTGTACTGCCTTATCCTTGTTACTTTATCATAGAATTCTAAAAGGTTTGTTAGGCATGATTTCCCTGTCCAGAACCCATGTTGGTGCTTGTTTACAAACCCAATGCTCTCCAGGTGCTCAACAAGTCTTAGCCTAATTATTCTTTCAAGTATTTTGCAGGGGATGCTTGTCAGTGATACGGGTCTGTAGTTAAGTGCCTCCTCCCTATCGCCTTTTTTGAAAATCGGTACGACATTTGCCTCCTTCCAGCAACTGGGCAATTCTCCCGACATAAGTGACTCATTAAAGATCATTGCCAGAGGCACGCTGAGAGCCTGCGCTGCCTCTTTAAGTATCCACGGTGATACTTTGTCTGGTCCAACAGCTTTATTTGCATCCAGTGTTGTCAACTGTTTCATTACATCCTCTGCTGTCACCTCTATATCTGATAGTCTTTCATCTTGGGTAATCTCTTCTAACAATGGGAGCTGCTCAGGCTCGGTTGTGAACACTCCATGGAATTTTGCATTCAATACCTCGCAGATTTCCTTGTCGCTTTCTGTATATGCCCCTTCTGTTTCCTCAGTCTTGTCACTTGGTCATTTACCGACATCTTCCTTCTTATATGGCTATGTAGTAATTTTGGTTGCTTTTTCGCTTTGACTGCAATATCATTCTCATAATTTCTTTCCGACACTCGTCTTATGTTAATGTAATCATTCCTAGCTCTGTTACATCTAATCCTGTTGTCCTCTGTCCTTTGTCTTCTGTACTTCCTCCACTCCCTCCTGCTTCTCACCTTTGCTTCCTGACACTGTCTATTAAACCATGGGTTATTATATTCCCTCCTGCTTTTTTCCTTTATTGTTGGAATAAATCTCTCTTCAGCCTCCTTGCAATTCAATATGACTTGGTTCATCATACCTTGCACTGTTTTTCCTCTAAGTTCTTCCTCCCACTGCACTTCTCCCAGGTAGTCCCTTATCCTTCTGTAGTCCCCTTTTCTGTAATCAAGTCTCCTTTCCCGGACCTCTTGTCCTTTGGTCACAATTTTAAGCTCCATCATGTAGTCAAAGACTAGGACACAATGGTCACTAGCTCCTAGTGGTATTTCATGTTCCAACTGCTCGATGTCTTCTACATTCTGGGTGAAAATGAGATCTAAAAGGCTGGGCGTATCCCCTCCTCTTTCCCTAGTATCTTCTTTCACATGCTGTGTTAGGAAATTCCTGTCAAAACCGTCTACCAGCTTCGCTCCCCAGGTCTCCTCCCCGCCATGGGGATTCCTCGTTTCCCAATCTATCTCTCCGTGATTTAGGTCCCCCATGACCAGCAACTTCGCTCTCATTCTATGCGCTAAAGTTGCTGCCCTCTGCAGTTCATCTATACATGCCTTGTTGCTGTCCTCGTACTCCTGCCTGGGCCTTCTACTGTTTGGTGGGGGATTGTAGAGTATCAAGATTAAGATCTTCTTCCCATCCACTGTCAGAGTTCCATGTATGAAACTCGTGCTTTCATTGGTACCCGGATTTTCCAGCTCATCAAACTTCCATTTCCGCTTTATTAGTAGTGCCACTCCTCCCTGTCTCTGTGTCCTTTCTTTTCTTATCATCTGGTACCCCTCTGGAAAGATTGCATCCGAGATCATGCCATTTATTTTAGTTTCCACTATTGCCACTATGTCTGGGTCTGCCTCACTAACTCTTTCTTTTATCTCTTCTGCTTTATTGGCTACCCCATCAGCATTGGTGTACCAAACCTTGAGACTCTTCTTGGAAACTCGGGTGTCAGAGTTCCCCCTTTCACCAGGGGTCTGGGGGGAACTGGGGGGTGTCTGGGGGGCAAGTGGGGGCTGTGGGGGTGAGTGGGGGGTGATAGGGGGGTGCCTGGGAGTGCCTGGTAGGCGAATGGGGTCTGGGCATCTAGGGGGGGTAGGAAGGGCATAATGGGTCTGAAAGTTAGGGGTCTGAATAGCATAGGGGGGTTGAGAAATAGAGTGAGACTGAGAGTCAGATAGAGGTTGAGAGGTTGGGGGGGAGAGGGATAATGAGGGCAGAGGGCTGAGATGAGAATGGAGCATGGGTGCTGGGAGTGGAAGAGAGGGTGTATTAGTTAGGGGGGAATCGGGGGTAGGTGGGGGTTTTGGGGTAGAAGAGGGGGAGAGGGAGATGGGGGAAGGTGTTAGGGGGTCACAAGGTGAGGGGGTTAAATGTGGGCTGGAGGTGCATAGGAGGTGAATGTGTGTGTACTCACCTAGTTGTGTTTGCGGGGGTTGAGCTCTGGCTCTTTGGTCCCGCCTCTCAACCGTCAATCAACAGGTGTACAGATTCCTGAGCCTATCGGGCTCTGTCATATCTACACTTGAAACTGTGTATGGAGTGAGCCTCCACCACATCACCCCCTAATGCATTCCATTTGTCAACCACTCTGACACTAAAAAAGTTCTTTCTAATATCTCTGTGGCTCATTTGGGCACTCAGTTTCCACCTGTGTCCCCTTGTGCGTGTTCCCCTTGTGTTAAATAGACTGTCTTTATCTACCCTATCAATCCCCTTCAGAATCTTGAATGTGGTGATCATGTCCCCTCTAACTCTTCTGTCTTCCAGCGAAGTGAGGTTTAATTCCCGTAGTCTCTCCTCGTAGCTCATACCTCTCAGCTCGGGTACTAGTCTGGTGGCAAACCTTTGAACCTTTTCCAGTTTAGTCTTATCCTTGACTAGATATGGACTCCATGCTGGGGCTGCATACTCCAGGATTGGCCTGACATATGTGGTATACAAAGTTCTGAATGATTCTTTACACAAGTTTCTGAATGCCGTTCGTATGTTGGCCAGCCTGGCATATGCCGCTGATGTTATCCGCTTGATATGTGCTGCAGGAGACAGGTCTGGCGTGATATCAACCCCCAAGTCTTTTTCCTTCTCTGACTCCTGAAGAATTTCCTCTCCCAGATGATACCTTGTATCTGGCCTCCTGCTCCCTACACCTATCTTCATTACATTACATTTGGTTGGGTTAAACTCTAACAACCATTTGTTCGACCATTCCTTCAGCTTGTCTAGGTCTTCTTGAAGCCTCAAACAGTCCTCTTCTGTTTTAATCCTTCTCATAATTTTAGCATCGTCCGCAAACATTGAGAGAAATGAATCGATACCCTCCGGGAGATCATTTACATATATCAGAAACAAGATAGGACCGAGTACAGAGCCCTGTGGACTCCACTGGTGACTTCACGCCAATCGGAGGTCTCACCCCTCAACGTAACTCTCTGCTTCCTATTGCTTAGATACTCCCTTATCCACTGGAGCACCTTACCAGCTACACATGCCTGTCTCTCCAGCTTATGTACCAGCCTCTTATGCGGTACTGTGTCAAAGGCTTTCCGACAATCCAAGAAAATGCAGTCCGCCCAGCCCTCTCTTTCTTGCTTAATCTGTGTCACCTGATCGTAGAATTCTATCAAGCCTGTAAGGCAAGATTTACCCTCCCTGAATCCATGTTGGCGATTTGTCACGAAGTCCCTTCTCTCCAGATGTGTTACCAGGTTTTTTCTCACGATCTTCTCCATCACCTTGCATGGTATACAAGTCAAGGACACTGGCCTGTAGTTCAGTGCCTCTTGTCTGTCGCCCTTTTTGTATATTGGGACCACATTCGCCGTCTTCCATATTTCTGGTAGGTCTCCCGTCTCTAGTGATTTACTATACACTATGGAGAGTGGCAAGCAAAGTGCCTCTGCACACTCTTTCAGTACCCATGGTGAGATCCCATCTGGACCAACCGCCTTTCTAACATCCAGATCCAGCAGGTGTCTCTTGACCTCCTCTCTCGTAATTTCGAACTCCTCCAAGGCCGCCTGGTTTACCTCCCTTTCTCCTAGCACAGTGACCTCACCCTGTTCTATTGTGAAGACCTCCTGGAACCTCTTGTTGAGTTCCTCACACACCTCTCTGTCATTCTCTGTATACCTGTCCTCGCCTGTTCTAAGTTTCAATACCTGTTCTTTCACTGTTGTTTTCCTTCTGATGTGACTGTGGAGTAGCTTTGGTTCGGTCTTGGCTTTGTTTGCTATATCATTTTCAAAATTTTTCTCTGCTTCTCTTCTCACCCTGACGTACTCATTCCTGGTTCTCTGGTATCTCTCCCTGCTTTCTGGTGTTCTGTTATTCCGGAAGTTCCTCCACGCCTTTTTGGTCAGTTTCTTCGCTTCCATACATGCCCTATTATACCATGGATTCTTCTGTTGCTTCTCGGATTTTTCCCTTTGGGCCGGGATGAACCTGTTTACTGCCTCCTGACACTTTTGGGTAACATAGTCCATCATACCCTGTACAGACTTGTCTCTGAGGTCTGTGTCCCAAGGTATTTCACTTAGGAAACTTCTCATCTGTTCATAATTCCCCTTTCGGTATGCCAGCCTTTTGATTCCTAGTTCTTTTTGGGGGGAGATAAGTCCTAGCTCTACCAGGTACTCAAAGTTCAATACACTGTGGTCACTCATTCCCAAGGGCGCTTCCATCTTAACTTCCCTTATATCCCATTCATTTAGGGTAAATATCAAATCAAGCATTGCTGGTTCATCTTCTCCTCTCATTCTTGTTGGCTCTTTGGTATACTGGCTTAGAAAGTTTCTTGTTGCCACGTCCAGCAGCTTAGCTCTCCATGTTTCTGGTCCTCCATGCGGGTCTCTGTTCTTCCAATCTATCTTCCCATGGTTGAAGTCTCCCATAATTAGTAGTCCAGATCCATTCCTGCTAGCAACAGAAGCTGCTCTTTCTATTATGTTAATGGTGGCCATGTTGTTTCTATCATATTCCTGTCTAGGTCTTCTGTCATTTGGTGGTGGATTATATATGACTGCGACTATAATTTTTTTCCCTCCATTTGTTACAGTACCTGCTATGTAGTCACTGAAACCTTCACAGCCCTGAATATCCATCTCCTCAAAATCCCAGCCTTTTGTGTGTGTGTGTGTGTGTGTGTGTGTGTGTGTGTGTGTGTGTGTGTGTGTGTGTGTGTGTGTGTGTGTGTCTGTGTGTGTGGGGGGGTATATGTGTACTCACCTAGTTGTACTCACCTAGTTGTACTCATCTAGTTATGCTCTGGCTCTTTGGTCCCGCCTCTCAACTGTCAATCAACAGGTGTCCAGGTTCCTGAGCCTATTGGGTTCTATCATATCTACACTTGAAAATGTGTATGGAGTCAGCCTCCACCACATCACTTCCTAATGCATTCCATTTGTCAACCACTCTGACACTAAAAAAGTTCTTTCTAATATCTCTGGGGCTCATTTGGGCACTCAGTTTCCACCTGTGTCCCCTAGTACGTGTGCCCCTTGTGTTAAACAGCCTGTCTTTATCAACCCTGTCAATTCCCTTGAGGATCTTGAATGTGGTGATCATGTCCCCCCTAACTCTTCTGTCTTCCAACGAAGTGAGGTTTAATTCCCGGAGTCTCTCCTCGTAGCTCATACCTCTCAGCTCGGGTACTAGTCTGGTGGCAAACCTTTGAACCTTTTCCATTTTAGTCTTATGCTTGACTAGATATGGACTCCATGCTGGTGCCGCATACTCCAGGATTGGTCTGACATATGTGGTATATAATGTTCTGAAAGATTCCTTACACAAGTTTCTAAAGGCCGTTCTTATGTTAGCCAACCTGGCATATGCTGCTGCTGTTATCCTCTTGATATGAGCAACAGGGGACAGGTCTGGTGTGATATCAACCCCCAGGTCTTTCTCTCTCTCTGACTCTTGAAGTATTTCATCTCCCAAGTGATACCTTGTATCTGGTCTCCTGCTTCCTACCCCTATCTTCATTACATTACATTTGCTTGAATTAAACTCTAACAGTCATTTGTTCGACCATTCCTGCAGCTTGTCCAGGTCTTCTTGAAGCCTCAAGCTGTCCTCCTCTGACTTAATCCTTCTCATAATTTTGGCGTCGTCAGCAAACATTGAGAGGAATGAGTCTATACCCTCTGGGAGATCATTTACGTATATCAGAAACAGGATAGAACCAAGTACAGAGCCCTGTGGGACTCCACTGGTGACTTCACGCCAGTCTGAGGTCTCACCCCTCACTGTAACTCTCTGCTTCCTATTGTTTAGATACTCCCTTATCCACTGGAGCTCCCTACCAGTTACTCATGCCTGTTTCTCTAGCTTATGCATCAACCTTTTATGGGGTACTGTGTCAAAGGCTTTCCGACAGTCCAAAAAAATGCAGTCCGCCCACCCTTCTCTTTCTTGTTTAATCTTTGTCACCTGATCGTAGAATTCTATCAATCCTGTAAGGCAAGATTTACCCTGCCTGAACCCATGTTGATGGGTTGTCACGAAGTTTCTTCTCTCCAGATGTGTTACTAGGTTTTTTCTCACAATCTTCTCCATCACCTTGCATGGTATACAAGTTAAGGACACTGGCCTGTAGTTCAGTGCATCTTGTCTGTCACCCTTTTTGTATATTGGTACTACATTAGCAGTCTTCCATATTTCTGGTAGGTCCCCCGTTTCCAGTGACCTACTATACACTATGGAGAGTGGTAGGCAAAGTGCTCCTGCACACTCTTTCAATACCCATGGCGAGATTCCATCCGGCCCAACAGCTTTTCTCACATCCAGCTCCAATAGGTGCTTCTTGACCTCACCTCTTGTAATTTCGAACCTATCCAAGGTCACCTGGTTTGCTGCCACCTCTCCTAGCGCCGTGACTTCTCCCTGTAATATTGTAAAGACCTCCTGGAACCTTTTGTTGAGTTCTTCACACACCTCTTTGTCATTCTCTGTGTACCTGTCCTCGCCCACCCTAAGTTTCATCACCTGTTCCTTCACTGTTGTCATCCTCCTGATGTGACTGTGTAGTAGCTTTGGTTCGGTCTTTGCTTTATTAGCTATATCATTTTCATACCTTTTCTCAGCTGCTCTTCTCACACTGACATACTCGGTCCTGGTTCTCTGGTATCTCTCTCTACTTTCTGGTGTTCTGTTACTAAGGAAGTTCCTCCATGCCCTTTTGTTCTGCTCCTTTGCTTTCATACATTCCTTATTAAACCACGGATTCTTCCTTTGCTTCTCTGTTTTTTCCTGTCGGGCTGGGACAAACCTGCTTACAGCCTCCTGACATTTTTGGGTGACATAGTCCATCATGTCTTGTACGGACTTGGTTCCGAGTTCTGTGTCCCAATAAATATCCCATAGGAATTTATTCATTTCCTCATAGTTTCCCTTTCGGTACGCCAGCCCTTTGGTTCCCAGTTCTTTTTTGGGGGTGATAATTCCCAGCTCAACCAGGTACTCAAAGCTCAATACACTATGATCACTCATTCCCAAGGGGGCTTCCAACTTAACTTCCCTTATATCCGACTCATTTAGGGTAAATATCAGATCAAGCAAGGCTGGTTCATCCCCTCCTCTCATTCTTGTCAGTCCCTTGACTTGTTGACTTAGAAAGTTTCTTGTTGCCACATCCAGCAGCTTAGCTCTCCATGTGTCTGGGCCTCCATGTGGGTCTCTGTTCCCCCTATCTATCTTCCCATGGTTGAAGTCTCCCATGATTAGAAGTCTGGATCCGTTCCTGCTAGCCACAGAAGCTGCTCTCTCTAGTATATTGATGGTGGCCAAGTTGTTTCTATCATATTCCTGTCTGGGTCTTCTGTCATTTGTGTGTGTGTGTGTGCGTGTGGGTGTGTGTGTGTGTGTGCGTGCGCGGTGTGTGTGTGTGTGCGGTGTGTGTGTGTGCGCGTGCAGTGTGTGTGCGCGTGTGGTGTGTGTGCGCGTGCAGTGTGTGTGCGCGTGTGGTGTGTGTGTGCGTGCGGTGTGTGTGTGTGTGTGCGTGCGGTGTGTGTGTGTGTGCGTGCGGTGTGTGTGTGCGGGTGTGTGTGTACGTGCGGTGTGTGTGCACGCGTGTGTGTGCGTGCGGTGTGTGCGCGGTGTGTGTGTGTGCGCGCGGTGTGTGTGTGTGCACGCGGTGTGTGCGCGTGTGTGTGTGTGCGCGGTGTGTGTGTGTACTCACTTGGGTACTCTGTTTCCACCTGTCCCCCCTAGAGCGTGTGCCCCTTGTGTTAAATAGCCTGTCTTTGTCTACCCAATCAATTCCCTTGAGAATCTTGAATGTGGTGATCATGTCCCCCCTAACTCTTCTGTCTTCTAGCGACGTGAGGTTTAATTCTCGCAGTCTCTCCTCGTAGATCATACCCCTCAGCTCGGGTTTGTCTGGTGGCAAACCTTTGAACCTTTTCCAGTTTAGTCTTATCCTTCATTAGATATGGACTCCATGATGAGGCTGCATACTCCAGGATTGGTCTGACGTGTGTGGTATGCAAAGTTCTGAATGATTCCTTACACAAGTTTCTAAATGCCGTTGTTATGTTGGCCAGCCTGGCATATGCCGCTGATGTTATCCTCTTGATATGGGCCGCAGGGAACAGGTCTGCCCCCAAGTTTTTTTCTCTGACTCGAAGGATTTC